>NW_025932690.1:0-8850 GCF_000764305.2 Hyalella azteca
ACAGGAAATTACGAGTTTAAACAGGTGTAAAACAACATAAACTGAATAATGCCCTATATCGATTACGATACAAGTAAAATAAACTATTTAAAATAACTCGTCATAATGTCAATCACTTAGCTGTCATAATGTCATAGCCGCACTTACCGTAGTCAATACGGTTAGTTCGGCTATGTGGTATGCAATGTTTTAAGATTATATAGGCATGTTGAACTTATAATTTTGAGGATTTTTCAGTCATATATATGCGGCAAAAAATTCGCATCACAATTAATAATTTTTTATGGAGGTCAGCAACTATATTGAGAAGAGGTTTGCGGCATTTATAGGGTAAAAGAAGAGAGAGACGAGAGTCAGAGGAGAGAGAGAGAGCAACAGCTGCATGAGAGAGATTAATAAAAAATTCACGCCGATCTCGTGTCAATTGATTAAATCCAGGCTCTTTTTTAGCGCATTTTCTCATTTATGGAAAAAATGCACTATTGTGCTCGCCATGTCCTGTCTGTCCGTCTGTCCGTCCGTCTGTCCGTGACCTCAAGTTTTCGTCGACGAGAAAATGCGCTCTCTGTAACTCACTGCAGTGAGTACCGAGTTATATTTTTTTACTCTTTGTTGTTAACTGCATTCCATTGTTCCCGTCTATTACTGAGGAGACCTGCATACAGCTGTAATTTGAAATGCTGTCTGCATGGGAAAAATATAATTTCAACCATTGACCAGCGTGCCAGTTTATTGCCGGCAGCGGCAATCTCCACTAAAAGAAAATTTTGGGAAAGAAGTACTTACGTCCATAACCACTTCTAACCAAGATATAGTGACGTAACTTCTACGTCAAAGAACATCCAAGGATCTTCTGGTGGAATATACTCTGTGGTATCACAGTAGTACAAAAGCTATGTGCAAATGACAAGTGTTCTGCCGATGTATATTCATTAAAGATGTTAACTGCCATCCCTTTACTGCCCGTAATCCTTCAATAGTCATTTATCAACGTAGCGTACAAATGGCTGATGGTCGTGGCCTGTACATGTAGAGGTTTCTCGCTACAATATCGTTCATACTTAAAAATTGATAATATTTTTATTTAATATTGTTCAATTGCATAATACTTAACATTGAAGTAAATAGTTGAATTTTAGCTAATAAGGTTACATGAAGCTACAAAATATGGTGTTCAACGGCGTAGGGATTAAAAAAAATAATAATCACGTTCACAAGAGAGAGTGCGAGTGGCATAAATTCTATATTACAGTTATTTAGGGTGCAGTTCAAGTTCTTGTATAACATTAGTATATAGTTTCATAAATTCTACTGTATAGCTCATTAGTATATAGCTCAAGTTCTTGTGTAACATTAGTACATAGGTGCCAAAATTCTATATAGTTCATTAGTATGTAGTGGTGCGATGGACAAACCCCAAAGTACATAGATGAATGCGTACGCTCACATTTATTTTTGCTCCCAAAGTTATTCTCTTAGCAGACGCTCAGCCGATCCAGATCGAAAATTTTTTAATGGCTTTCCGTTGATTTAATTTGGTACACACTTCCAATTCACAAGTTCTCACAATCAACTTCATTGTATTAAATGTTATGGACTGTTTCACATCTTACAATTATCGTTCATTATTTAGTTTGTGCTTCTACGATGTAACAAGCCGATAGCGTGTTTTATTTTGTTAAGACTAATTAAGTTAAAATGACGGATTCCTACGATTAATATTTGAAAGATAGAGGACGGCACATTTCGCCCAGGGCTGCCATCACAACGTGCTGAATGTCGCGGAACGGTATTACGAGCACCCAATCTGAGAAAACTTATCTAGGATGTCATAGTACGAGTATATTTCGATATCATTACAAAATTGTATTGCTCTTATTATTAGTTTATTAAACAACTTCGTTAACTTTATCCAGTAAAGTCTTGGTGCATGGCCTCTAAGATATTTTTTCCTCTAGTCCTCGTGAGCATAGCCAAGCAAAAAGTTCGTTAGTGACAAAGCTCTGGCAGACCTCGATAAAGTGAAGAGCAAGTTTTAATGGCCTCCTTTCTTTGTGTGATCTGTAAATAATAACACAATATAAAAACCGTAACCTTGACCGATGCAGTATGTAAGCCGGACAGTACACTATGACAGTACACTAGCCCTGTGTATAGTATAAGCACCTATATCTTGACTGTACGCCTTCCATACAGCCAATCTCTTGAACGAGTCACAATCAAGCTGCTACGCTGAAGTTAACTCTACCTCTCAGCGCCATTCAAATATATACAAATAGTCTGATGATTCTCAACGATGAGCTTAACGACTTACATTATTACTAATAAATTGTGTAAACTTTTAAGAAAGGCGGATATGTTGTTCCAGCACACACCAGGCTACTCAATAAACTGCAAGTGCACCACGTTTCTGGTGCTCACGAAGTCACTCAGAACCGAGCTTGGTTCAGGCACACTCAGGGAACCAGCTGATGACGATGGGTGGCGTTGGGAAGAGCTTTGACGCAGCTCCCATGAACGGCGCCGTGGACTTGACCATCACAGTGGTCGACCCTCTAGCTGTGATATAACATGAAACTGAAATATAGCGCAAACATCCGCTTCTACATCCATGAACCGCTTTAGTAGATGAATAATACGTTAATAACAACCCTTTTTGTCGGATATAATAATTCATTTCATTACCCTCAGATCTGCGGATCAAAAAAATTGTTGTAGTGAATGGTAAAGTAAGCCGCAAGAAGAAAGCCACCAATGATTTCTCTAAAAGTTTACAAAGAAACAAGACTCCAGCGTTCTATTATGGCGCTGACATACACTAGCTTCTTCGGTACAAACTAAATAGTCTACTCTTGGAACACCGAATACTCCACTCAATGTGAGAAATGCATTGCTGACACAAGCTTTTTCAGATAAAAATAATAGCAATTCGCGGAGAAAATAACTTACATGTACAGGAAGCCGAGACTCATAAATGTTGATGCCTTCAATAGTGTTCATTTATGAAGTAATTTGGCTAGTCGTGTCACGGGGCATAACAAAGTAAAAGGAATCAAAAATCGAGCAAACAAGCTGACATCATATTTAAACGAGTGGAGTTGATCAAAGCTTTAGTTATTTAACTTATCCAGTGGAATAATGTATTTAAAGGGCCAAATTTCAGCAATTACAGGCTCTTCTGGTATAAACTAACACGATTATATCACGATGCAGCTCGCCTTAGTTCTATTGTCCTACAAGGGTTTGGCGTCCTTATAAAGTCTGAAATTTAATATTTCGCAGTTACGTACTTATTTTTAGACGCCTACTTGCATGTTAGTGATTAATTTATAAGTAAAAACCTATGATGGAGATTAATTTCTAGGTGAGGACAATGGTCTGCCCACAGTTGTACTTTAAGTTTTAGGCAGAGATATGGTATCTATTGAGAAAGAGGATGGTGTGAATATGCATTCATAAGAGCAGCGATCGAAGGCCTCGGAAATGGGCAGGTTTACCGGCACATCAATGTCGAAGTTAGGCAAGTCCGTGTACCAATAAGCCACGAGTTTGCAGTCTGAGGAGTGGAATGGAAAACCTAGAATCAGTTGCTTCCGATCAAAAGACTTAAGTAATCCCGGACGACTTTTAAATAGCTCATCTAGTTTTCACTCCACTCATCAGTCCGACAGACATAGATCAGTTCTTTCTGTCAGAAGTTCCTAGAATAAACAGTATGTCCAATTTCTACGATTTCTATTTCAATTTAGATGATCGCTACGACTGTTGAACTACTTTCAAACGGCATAGAGTAAAAATTTCTTTCTTACAAATTTCAGTTGTATCTCATCACATCAATAATATAAAATTCTATAGTATTTGCGGTGATCTAGCCCGGTCCGTGTTCCATTATCCATACATTTATTATTCATGAAAATTCAATGTAAAATAAGCTAAAAAATAAACTTAATCTTGTTTTGATTGCGCTGATCAAGTAAGCTCGTAGCATTGGTGCAGACAAAGCCAGACATCGAGAAGTTGAGTGCCGCCTCTGGATGGAAGGGCACATTGGCTGGAGGCGAGTACGACACGCAGGATTTGGTGGCGGGCATGGGTTGCTTGCACAGGGATTCTGTGGGGAATATTTATCAGTTGAATTATGTTAAAAATGGCGGAATTTGACTATTTCACAGGTTGACGGGCAGTGTTGAGTTGGATGGGAAGACGTTGTTCCTACACTTGTTCGTGTTCAATCTCATGGAACATTGTCAAACAAGTAACCAAAATAAATAGTTAAATTAAACGTTTTAAAAGTATGGAATGGCTCCACCTATATGTGCCTATTGCTAATGGTTGTTTGCCACTGCACGCAGAGCGGAGAGCTAATGATATGGCAAGGCTAAAATAGATAATAACTAAGCCCAGGCAGTCGAATATTATACAAATCACTTTAATTTTGTTATCTTTTGATCTACTCTCAAGGATAAATTCGAGCTTTATGCCATTCGAGCAACAAGTTCATGCCATTAAGCTCACCAGAAGCTGAGGGCTGATTTGCTGTGTGATGGCGTAGGAGGTCCAACCCGACGCCGCCACGAGAGCTGTCATGGCGCCCATCAGTTGACACGCGCCTCCTGCATAACAGTCTCGACAATTCGGGGACAGTTGACAGGGATCCTCTAGATCGGTTAATGCATCGGAAGCTCAAAACTCATTTGAGATACATCTTTTCATCTAAGGCCGTCAATTATACTCTACATCAAAACAGGAATAACTGTATACTGTTAATTCTACGATCATTTTATATATTACAGAACAATTTTCAAGCCTGAATCAATTATTAACGCCTAATTTGATGAAACATGATCATTCCTGAGCTTAACTATTTAAAAAAATGAAAGTTATCACTAATTAAACAATTACAGAACAAACACTGACGAGCAATACGAACTTTGGACATTATGCAATATCTGCAGTAATATACCCCTGCTGCAATTTCTGCAAGAAAAACACCAGCTTTCGTACGTGTATGCGGTTTACTTAAATGGCAGCATCTCGCTGTATTGTATAGAATGGGTAGTAAGTCTTATTATCACCTTGTCTGCGCAAGAATTTCCTTAATAACCGAAAATTAGCTCGGTGCTTTTCTACGAAAAGTTCAACCACCAGCAATAGTGAGACGGCGCTGTGACTGCCGGCTGCGGCAGTCACTCCCCATTCAACTCAATCAAAACACATAAACCAGACTAATCCTATTATGCGCCATTAGCCTAATAACACTTCTACTGTCTTTTCCATTTCCCTTTCTCCGTTCTGGCCACTCTGTGCCGCCGCCTCTTTATTTTTTCCTAACTTTCCAAGAGCCAACGCACCACCACCACCAGGGGTGGACGCAGGCGACAGCTTGAACTGAGTTGAACTTGACAGTGGCGACACAAATGACCGTATAACGAAGCAGTCTGCAACGAACAGCCTATATCATGATGAGAACTATACGACATGAGAATAAAAATGTATTTCATTCGATTTTCAGACCTGATTTAGGAATATTTGAATGCAAAATAACAGCGTGAAATTCGATGGCAAACGAGAGGCGAGGAGTGATGGCTGAGTTGACCAAATAAGGCGTCCAGTGAATTCTCACATCTAATCAGCCCCATTGAAAACATACGAACTTGATTGCAGTCACAGAAAGAGAAATGAGCGTTCTGAACAGGCGACTTATTTTCCGGTGGATTTCTGTTACATACACGACTAGCATAGATTGATTATTTATGGTTCTTGCCATAAACTCTAACATAAAAATTTACACCCAAAAAGTTAATTAGTTAAAGATACGTCACCGTTGTAGCTGAAGCCGAGTCACCGCACAGGCGGAGGCACAACAACGGGCTACCGACCTTCGTGTTCAGCAGGGGAGTTCCGGAGAAGCGCTTGTCATTCCCTGCAATTGTTTGCATTTATTTCAAAGCCTGACTCGCCTTCCAAATTAATAAGAAATACTGTAATTTTGATAATTTATCTATACTCTCGAACACAGAAACGGTAATTGCTTTATGATTCAAGCGTTTTCATATTATCAGCATTTCCGCGATGAAAAAATCTTCTCACGCTTCACGTAGGTAAAGGTTCAGCTATTTCCCAATTAAACGAAAATAATTTATCCCACGAACGTCATTTAATGAAAATAATTTTTTTAGTAAATTCTCAAGCTACCAATTAAATATATTGAAATTAATGCGCCTCTGCTATCGTTGAAGTTATATACTTAATTTCACCAGTCCTAATTGAACTTTTTCATTCCGTTATTAATTCATACATAAATTGAATTTCCTTGCGCGGATATTTATTACGATGAAAATTTTTTTAGCTCATTTCGACATGCAAGTATTTAGATTGCTCTTCCAATTAGTTAGTTTCAGATTTAGTTCTAAATGTAGTAACTCATGACGGTCACAATGAAAAGAACAAATCCTAAGTGAACTGATGTTAATTTTAGTGAATCAAATTCTTTCTTGGACTGTGGGAGGCAGGGTATTAGTGAAATAAACTCGGCTGCAGTATCTAATAATGGTAGAAACTTTCCTTAGAATAAGACAATAAATTAAGACATTTATGCCCCGAGAACTCGTGCTAGCTAGTCTAATGCAGCAAGAAATCGTTGTATTAGACTAGCTAGTCATTATCACAAATATGCTACGGAAATAATTTTATGTACAACAAGTTATTGCACTTTTAATAATGAAGCCCCAAACAAAACACTCACCATAAATTCTGGACGAGAAAGATGAGTGATCGGCGAGTCCTGGCGCGCGCGTTAGAAGCAGCGCTAGGCAGAGCGCGCCTAGCAGCCTGGGACATGTCATGATCCTCGTATCACTGAAACTGCGATCGCCCACAAGTTCAGCTACCGCTTACTGGTGCGAAAACTTTGTGTTTATTTTATTCTGGCCTCCGGACAAATCGATGTCAGACTCCTTTTAACGTTGAAAATTATGGCTTGTAGTTCACTGTTGAAGCGATCGCTGGAAAAAAATAAGACATTCTCAGCACTCTAAAAACATCTGATCATTTCTACAATGATGACTTGAGAACTTTTCTGATAAATTTTGATTATCTAATAAGGATAATCCAAGAAATTAAGTCCCTGCCTGTGTTCAGAAAACAGCTTCGATCATGAATGTAACATACATCTATTCCCACATTTAGATTGACGGCTGTTGCAAGTCTATTTCTTTAGTCTCACTCTCACCACGCATAGTTTCCGTTAGATGCAGCGCCATGAATATCACAAAAAGGCAAGTATGCTACAAGCTCACTGGCATAAGAGACATACTTAAAACTAAAATTTGTTGTTCGCTGGCTGCTCGCGCCTGAACGACTAAACTTATAATCGACAAGAAAGTTCCGTTATAAGCGTTGGCAGTGGCTACTCAAGTCCAAATTCAGTCACGATAGAGTTCAATGAAATTAACTTTCTTGACTTCTATTGTTTAAATTCGAGGAGGCATAAGTTAATATCGTTTTTTATGTGTCCCGGAAGTATTGCAAATGAGCCAATGTCATGCCAAATTTCATGCACACGCACGTACGTGTCTGAAAGAAGCCAGATCGCAACCTGTGCCCTTAATTATTGTTCTTTTCGCGCACTCGCTTTTCATTTACATTAAATGCAATTGCAACTAGGTTAATGAAACACTTTTTTAATTGCATCCCGTTTTAAAATATTATGGTATTTGGTTACAACCTCAATTGGAAAAATACCAAATTAAGTTCTATTTAATAATCCTATCATGGAAATGAGAGAAACTCGTTCAGTACAATTCTTTTTTGCATTCAGCATATAACTTGGTTTCACGGCTGTGGCAGCCAGCTTAATTTTTATTCACTTGACATGCTCGGGAACTTTACACATTAGTTTATTTAAGTTTTTTCTAATGGATCCAAATGCATGCGAGGCAAATGCACAGTAGCGCTGGAAAAAATTGAGCGATTCAGTTTAATTTGTTGAGTTAAAAACTTTTCTGTAATGCCAGCGTTGGACACGACTGTAATATTTTTAGAGGTGCAACACGATCGCTGCGTATTAACAATAAGTGTGTAACATCTTAGTGTGACATATTAATGCACCAAGGTTCAAATATATTAATTCAAAATATGTTCGTTAATTTTTATTCGATAAATATTCTATTAGAGTACTCGTGCCTATATGCACGAGCGCGAGCGACTTAAATGTTATCATTTAGATGAATAAAATTAATTTGAAAATTCTACCGTTCTGCATCCGTACGGATCCTATGATATTGTGTCTGTCTTTTTTGAGCAACGTATCTTGATCTCCCCCAACTAAATTGCGACGAGACGTGAAAAATGTTGCAGCGATAGCAGGGCCTTGAGTACGGTTGCAATCGAAATCTTTCTTTACTTACAAAGTCATGAATTAAATTGACGGATCATCTTACGTTTTTAGATCTCCCCACGTCCGACCCACAGCGCAAGTGCCGCCTTTCGTTATTTAGCACTATAATTTAAGGTTTTTAAGGTTATTATTTATAACCATAATTCAAGGTTATTGCTCTGCATTCTGGAATTGTTCCTTTTTTTCTGACGCCTGAACAGTCGAACTTTCTTTTGTTCATTTATTTATTTTGTTGGTTCGATATGTGATGAATAAAAGTTTTCTACTAACGGAATAACTTTTGTCTTCATAGTTCAATACATGTAAAAGAAAAAGTTTCATCAAATGCATGCATTGATGAAGCCATGCATGCATGTCAGTCATTTTCTGTGACATGCTTAGTAAAGTTCATGAGTTTCAGGCTATATCAAACTCAAACCATGTTTGATATAGCCTACATAGCCTATAATATA
>NW_025932691.1:0-2711 GCF_000764305.2 Hyalella azteca
ATAAAACATTTACCCTCGTAACACCCCCGAGAGATAATATAAGTATCTAAAATGACGGTGTCAATACCAATACGCGTAGTAGCGCGGAAAAACGGGGGCTTGCGCCCCATTCCGTTTTTTTCATTTTGGGCAACTAGCGTTCAAGACTTATCTATGGCCTTTGACGTGGAAAATTGGTGGAACTAATATACCCCGTTATGAAGCAATCGAAATCTACCTCAATTATCTGTTTATAATATTCATGATCTTGTTATTGGTTCACACCGTAATTTTTTCTAATCTCTTCTGGATTTATCTGTTTTAACTCGTTTTTCATATTTGCTGGCAAGTTTTGCTGATAAATTGCCAGCTTGGGCCTGAGTCCTCGGCCCAACCTTCGTGAATATTTTAAGGAGTTTTCACGAGGTTGCTTGGCTGACCAATTATCCTCATGATTGTATCTGTGTTCTAGATATTTGGAATTGGCGATGAAGCTGGAAAGTTTCAAAGGAGATATGGTAAATTTGTGCGAAGTCTTCTTGGCTTTTCAGATTTTAAGCTATAAGGCTTGTCGTACAGGAAAATAACATCTCTTAAGTGGTATATGACTTTTTAACATTATTTTGTGCTATCTTTAGTTAGCCATTGCAACTGGTATAGGAACACCATCTACCTTCTGAAACCTTAGGGAATTTGAAGATTATGAAACAAGATTTTTATAGTGATTTTCTAATAAGTTTTTGATTTGATTTAAATCTATATGCATCAAAGGGACAGGCCGTGAAGATCCTGGTATATAGGTACCGATATATGTTGAGAATTAATCTTTTTTTAATATTGAGTACAATTTTCCAGCGCTCCAGCTATCGACTTAGAAACTTCATATTTTGTGTCGACGTTAATAAATTGCAGAGGAATGGCTGGATTACAAAAGAAAACTTCAGACGGTAATTTCATTCACGGGTGGAGTTACGACGAACCTACTCGGTGCCCTAAGAGCGATAGCGCTACCTAAAGAGCAAGCCGCCCCAGTCTGTCTCAGCTGGACTGGGGCGTAGTCAGAGGCTCAGAGCCCCAGTGCCTTGGGCTCCGGACATTGCAGCTGTCCGAGGAAAAGTCTCGCTCAGGTAGCAGGTGTATTTCGAGGTAGCGTAAGCAGGAGTGCAGGAGTTTCGAGCTGATTGTGTGCAGGAATGCGATGGTGTAGCGACATTACTCTGCCCTGAATACGTAGGGAATGACACTCTGGCCCGTGAATGTCTTCATTCCAACGCCAATTTCATTAATTGTTACTATCATTGATCACTAACTCTGACTTTTATTTTATAGAGCTGCTCAAAGTTTCTTTGTCCATTGCAAACACTATATATTTATTAGGGCCCAGAACCACATTCTAGATAGTTAAATCATTGTGGATTTTAAAATTTAAAGGCAGGTATTTGATCTTCCGATAAATAATATGCGTTTAAAAATTACTCTTTTTAACGACAACACTTCTAAAGAATCCAGTGTCTCCGATGTAACACATGTAGAATAAATTTCTAATTTTATTATCAAGTATTAAAAAAATTAATTTGAAATTTCATTTTTACAATTTAAAAAAATTTAAATTTTTTAAAATTATTTATTCTGTCAATTGATACATGCATTGTCTCTGACTTTACAAAAGTGCGCAAAATTTCATATCGGTTGGACAGGTAAATGTGTGTTAAATATCGATTATAAGATGTGTGTAGCAGACAAATATTTTTTTTCAATTTGTTTAATTTCATAAATAAAATTTTTTAAATTTTCAAAATTATTTATTCTGTCAATTGATTCATGCGTTGTCTCCAACTTTACGCAAGTGTGCAAAATTTCAGATCGATTGGACAAGTAGAAGTGTGTTAAATATTGGTTATAAGATTTGTAGCAGACTGCTAATCACGTCATTCGACAGCCCACAATTTTTGACGGGATTTTGGGCTCTACTCCTGCGGTAATAAAAAACGCGCATGCACGAAACTTTTCGCGTAGCAAATTTGGTGTACAAAATTTGGGAAGTGCCAAGACATCGATGCACTCAACTGGTGGAGTTCATGTGAAATCGAAGATGGTTTCGTAACGCAGACTACGTATTTGTGAATTAATTATCAAAAAACAAATTCTGGTTCTTTTTTAAGCCCAGTAACAACTTGCTTAAATTCACTAGCAATATTACATTATTGCTAGCATCGCTTCTTGAGAATCGTGGCGAAATTTTGTGTTAGTTTTCAGGGACGTTTAGTTTTCCTGGGAGAACTACGAACTGGTCACTGGAACATGTAAGAGAAGATAAAAGAAAGACTTATTTTATTCTATTATTCTGGGGAAATTGCCCAAATGTTGAAAAAATTAAATGTTTGCCAAATCAGTTCAATAATAACAATGCGGAGAGAACTGAGGTTAGCTAACACTAGGAAAATGGGCTACACACTTACTTGATGTGTTGTTGGACTGAATTCAGAGGTGCTGCCACAATGCATACTTGGGAAGACCGAAGACTCCACCCGTCGGTTACAAAAATTGATCGAATGAGAACGGAGCAGTGAACGAACGTGGGGCGAACACGCCCCACGATCGACCACAAATTTGTAACTTTCGTACCCATCAAGTGTTTTCGTACCATCTCTTACCTTCGTACCATCTCTTACCTTCGTACCATCTCTTACCTTCGTACCATCTCTTACCTTCGTACCATCTCTTACCTTCGT
>NW_025932691.1:3231-4208 GCF_000764305.2 Hyalella azteca
ATGTGTTAACTCAAGAGAGAGTGTGTAGTTCATAGCTGAGATGTGTTAACTCAAGAGAGAGTGTGTAGTTCATAGCTGAGATGTGTTAACTCAAGAGAGAGTGTGTAGTTCATAGCTGAGATGTGTTAACTCAAGAGAGAGTGTGTAGTTCATGGCTGAGATGTGTTAACTCAAGAAATCGTTCCGTAGTTCAAAGCTTATATAAGAAAATGTGTGTGTAATGCATAGCTTCCAAATTATTTTGTGAAATTCATTTAACTTATGTCTAATTAAAGCCATCAATCGGCTTATTTAATTTTCGCTCGTTGCTCTTTTCTTGAATTGTAAAGCTAATGACGCAGCAATCAAAAAAGATGTTTGCCTTCTTAATTCTTCATAATTCATAATCTTAATCTCTTTTTATTTCACTGAACCTGCCGGAGATTTTTTACCATGTTTTCAACTGTGATTGTTATGCAGGCGGATATTTACATTCTTACGTACTATTCATTACATTACTTTTTACAGTAGTAATTAAGTTCACCTTCCTTTTACATTAATAAGTTATTCGATTCTTGAGACGTTTAACCGTACGTTTAACAAGTACAATTGTTGACTTTATTTAGGATTGACTAATATATTTAACCAGATCATATTTCATTATAAAAACGTTGTTAAAATTACCCAAACTTATTTCAACGCTTTTGGTCGTACAAATAAATTTAATATTATTAATTTCTAAACTTTAATACTATTCTGAAAGAGAGCCACTCTTCAAACATAACAATTCGGCAAAAAACTCCTAATGATTGCAAAAAACTTTTAATTCGTTCAGGTTCAATTGGACGAGCATTAAATATGCCTCGGTCGTTGGCTCAAACTTTATAATTATCAAAGGAGTAGTCGTTTCTTCAACGATTTTCTCAGACAGCTTACGGTCTGTAGCCTTTTTTCCAACGACGAATTCTAAACTCTGGAACGAATGACGTGTGGTCCAC
>NW_025932692.1:0-261 GCF_000764305.2 Hyalella azteca
CAATATTTTTATCGTTGTTCAACGGCTTAGCTCACCGATAAATCGATAAATAAATATACACTAAACATCAATAACTCGCATCATACGCAGCTTGGTTGCCCTATAAATTATTAATCTTAATTATTTATCAAATTATTATTTATTATTATTAATTATTTTAGTTTCCCTGTGCATTCAAACGCGCAGGAACAAAAAAGCTTTTCAGAGGCTGGCTGGCCCAGAGGTCCCTCAATGATCCTGGTTTTATTTCAAAGCGTTTTG
>NW_025932693.1:0-2048 GCF_000764305.2 Hyalella azteca
GTTTATTAAGTTTAACTCTGAGTTTATTATGTTCAACTCTCTGAGTTTATTATGTTTAACTCTCTGAGTTTATTATGTTTAACTCTCTGAGTTTATTAAGTTTAACTCTGAGTTTATTATGTTTAAGCCGGTACTATTGAGATAGTAAATTTCAGAGCAGACATCTCGTCAGAGCCTGCAAGGCTGAGTCAGCGCTCAGTTCAGAGCCAACACAGCGACCTAGAGTCGCACTGCATGGTCGCCCAAGCGCACCTAAACGGCCCTTTGCAACTAAGACTTTTCCTAAAGTCACTTAGGGAGCACGCTGCAGGATGTCTCCTCCCTCAACCCCTCAGGGTTTTTCATCTAAGTCGCTTATGAGGTTCAGATGTCCTGCAGATCTGGCTCTAAGTTACTCAGCATTCAAACGCGTCACCACTAAATCCAATTTCTCGAGCCAGTCTCGAATTTTATTGCATTAGGTTGAGCTGCAACTTGCAAGCCGACTTGAAGTAACAAATCTTCGTTAAATCCAGTTTCTCAATCCAAACTTGATATTTCAAGGCAGATGTAAGTCGTCTAACTTACAAGGAGGCTTCGAGTATTCACAGTGTTCGACAAATCGGCTTTTCAAGTCAGACTTGTCAAGTCTGAGAGGTCAAGTCAGACTTGTCAAGTCCGAGAGGTCAAGTCCGAGAGGTCAAGTCCGAGAGGTCAAGTCAGAGAGGTCAAGTCAGAAAGGTCAAGTCAGACTTGTCAAGTCAGAGAGGTCAAGTCAGACTTGTCAAGTCCGAAAGGTCAAGTCAGACTTGTCAAGTCTGAGAGGTCAAGTCAGACTTGTCAAGTCCGAGAGGTCAAGTCAGACTTGTCAAGTCAGACTTGTCAAGTCAGACTTGTCGAGTCTGAGAGGTCAAGTCAGACTTGTCAAGTCCGAAAGGTCAAGTCAGACTTGTCAAGTCTGAGAGGTCAAGTCAGACTTGTCAAGTCCGAGAGGTCAAGTCAGACTTGTCAAGTCAGACTTGTCAAGTCAGACTTGTCGAGTCTGAGAGGTCAAGTCAGACTTTTCAAGTCCGAGAGGTCAAGTCCGAGAGGTCAAGTCAGACTTGTCAAGTCAGACTTGTCAAGTCAGACTTGACAAGTCCTAAAGCAAGTAATTCATGTTACAGGCAACCAGGCGCCGAATCTTATTTTATTTCGAGCCCAAATCGACTAAGTATTAAAGAATTTTTCATATTCCTAAAATATCAATGACATTTCAAGCTTGAGTTGCCCTGGTCCGGGATGCTCACCATTAGCACTAACTTAAATCGTTTCTGAATACTAATTACATCTTATCTGCAAACTTAAGTTGTTCATTGTCATATCTCCTTCCTTCGTTTCGCCACTGTTATCAGGCAGTGCAGGGTTATTTACATACTCCTCTCCTCTCATACCTCGGTTTTTTATTCTAATCCCAATCTCCACGTCCTATTTGCACTCAATTTCACTCTGTCGTACTTACTCTGTTTGGCCAATTTTCTATTACATGCACTTCATCGTATGCTCGACTTACTCTCCATCCTCCACACTCTTTCTAGCCTTCACTTCTCCTGAATTTCTCCACTCCTTTCACCCTCTCACCACACTCCTTAGAACCCTAAGCCTCCTCCACTCCACTCCTCCACTCTCCTTAGAACCCTAAGCCCCCTCCACTCCACTTCCTCACTCTCCTTAGCACCCATAAGCCCCCTCCACTCCCCTCCCCACTCTCCTTAGAACCCTAAGCCCCCTCCACTCCACTCCCCCACTCTCCTTAGAACCCTAAGCCCCCTCCACTCCACTCCCCCACTCTCCTTAGAACCCTAAGCCCCCTCCACTCCACTCCCCAGTCTCCTCAGAACCCTAAGCCCCCTCCACTCCACTCCCCAGTCTCCTCAGAACCCTAAGCCCCCTCCACTCCACTCCCCCACTCTCCTTAGAACCCTAAGCCCCCTCCACTCCACTCCCCCACTCTCCTTAGAACCCTTAGCCCCCTCCACTCCACTCCCCCACTCTCCTTAGAACCCTAAGCCCCCTCCACTCCACTCCCC
>NW_025932693.1:2120-15067 GCF_000764305.2 Hyalella azteca
TGTCTGCCTCACTCGTGTCTGCCTCACTCGTGTCTGCCTCACTCGTGTCTGCCTCACTCGTGTCTGCCTCACTCGTGTCTGCCTCACTCGTGTCTGCCTCACTCGTGTCTGCCTCACTCGTGTCTGCCTCACCCGTGTCTGCCTCACTCGTGTCTGCCTTACTCGTGTCTGCCTCACTAAGCACTCCAGTTTACATATATCCATATTCCTAATTACTCTGGGAAATCGTCCTAATAGTTCAAAATGATTTTTTCGTCCATTTTCCTTAAATATAAATGAAGCAATTCTATTCCTGGCCTAAAATTTTCATAGGCCTTTATTCAGGCGTTTTTCATGTAGGCCTATGAGAAAGAAATATTAAAATATCCTGCAGCTGGAATTAGAAAATTAGCATGAACTAAGTAGCGTTCTAGTCCCGTGGGCACCGTACAGCCTGGGAGACTTGTTAGTGCTGTGGTGCTGTGGTGCTGTGGTGCTGTGGTGCTGCGGTGCTGTGCTGCAGTGCTGCGGTGCAGTGCTGTGCTGTGGTGCTGTGGTGCTGCGGTGCTGTGCTGTGCTGTGGTGCTGTGCTGCAGTGCTGTGCTGTAGTGCTCTGCTGCAGTGCTGTGCTGCGGTGCTGTGCTGCAGTGTTGTGCTGCGGTGCTGTGCTGCAGTGCTGTGCTGCAGTGCTGTGCTGCGGTGCTGTGCTGCAGTGCTGTGCTGCAGTGCTGTGCTGCAGTGCTGTGCTGCGGTGCTGTGCTGCAGTGCTGTGCTGCAGTGCTGTGCTGCAGTGCTGCGCTGCAGTGCTGTGCTGCGGTGCTGTGCTGTGCTGCGGTGCTGTGCTGCAGTGTTGTGCTGCGGTGCTGTGCTGCAGTGCTGTGCTGCAGTGCTGTGCATCAAGCTGCGCTGTGACTTTGGCTAAGTGACCAAGTTACACTAAGTTGAAGTTGGCTGTCATAGACTGAGTAACACTTAGTTGAAGTTGGCTGTCATAGACTGAGTAACACTTAGTTTAGGCTACTTCTCCGATTTACGACAGTAAATCGGAGAAGTATTAGAAAGATCGCGCAGCGTTTGTTGAGATGCAAGCCAATGTTCAGCCTGTTGGCATAGTACAAACATCGTAAAGAAGGCACTCCATATGCATGCAATGTAAACACATGCACAATATAGCGCACTGTGCTTCTTTGTTTGCATTGTTTCCTTTGCCTTGATAACAATGGTGGTCTCTGGCACCCATGAATGCCAGAGTAGATGGGATCTGCCCCTGGACATGCGGTCTGTTTTCTATCAACTGAAGAATGTTCTGTGAATTGAAAACCATTGAAAACGAATAAATATATTCTAACGTAACTTGGGCCACGTAATAATCTTTTCGTACGTCAGTTCCAAAAATATGTTTTCAAATGGCTGGCACCAATGATTAAAAATTTTTAAATATCCTTGAACTGAACGTATTTTACTAGATTGATAATAAGGAGTTTATTCAAAAATTTTTGCTAGAAATTCGATGGCTGGAGGCTCAGAAAAAAATCACCAGGAATTTCAGAATAAGTTTGTCGAGGCTGGTTTGCAAAGCTGTTAATGTAACAGCTTTTATTACCCTCAGCCATTGCGTGTCACGCAATACTTTTTGCTAGTGACGGTCAAACTTTACCTCGTATTAAATTACCTCATCTTGTGCCTCGGTTTTTGTTCATTCAAAGTTGCGTTACTCTAAATTTTACTTCTTCGTTAGACATGATTAATTGAAATTAATGAGTTAAAGGACAATAGTTAGCAATTAACTTCTTGTATTAACCTTATTTGAAAAGGTTCATCTCTGCATCCTTCCTAAATTGTATAACCACAGCAACCGTTTGGGAAGACACCTGACTTGGATTAAACATACTCGTACAAGATAACAGCTCCCACACAACTCGTTATTTACCAATTGTTTTACACATTATTTGCCGATAGTTTACCAGCAACATATCAGCACTAGTTTTTTTAGCTACTTGCCGACACAAAAAGTTTACGGCGACAGTATTCCGTCCCTTCGATAGGCCGTGGACGGCTGCCTTCCGTCCCTCCGCGTGGCCGTGGACGGCTGCATTCCATCCCTCCGCGTGGCCGTGGACGGCTGCCTTCCATCCTTCCGCGTGGCCGTGGACGGCTGCCTTCCATCCCTCCGCGTGGCCGTGGACGGCTGCATTCCATCCCTCCGCGTGGCCGTGGACGGCTGCCTTCCGTCCCTCCGCGTGGCCGTGGAAGCCGTGGACGGCTGCATTCCATCCCTCCGCGTGGCCGTGGACGGCTGCATTCCATCCCTCCGCGTGGCCGTGGACGGCTGCCTTCCATCCCTCCGTATGGCCGTGGACGGCTGCCTTCCGTCCCTCCGTGTGGCCGTGGACGGCTGCCTTGAATTTCTTGCCTATTACGGTGCCGGGAATTAGCATCTTAAGCATTACCATTGCAATGAGTTGAGGTAACCTGACCTGTACATCTTTGCCTCCTTCATTCCGGAGAAAAAATGCCGGAACTCGGATTGTGGGGCGATTTTTTTAACAGATTTTCTTTTTTCTTCATAAATTCGAAAATTGTTTTCCGTTAATATAAGGATACTCGCTTATAAAACAGTTATACTTCATTGACGTAAGCAATGCTGCAGCCAATACAAAATGAGAGAATGTTTAACAATTGTAGCTTTACATATAAGGCTAAGGTGTTAGTCCGGACCTGAAATTGCCAAAAATCTTAGCAATTTCAGAATATCTTTGTCTTAAATCTCGTCATTGTCTGACCAGTTAATAATTTTTAAAAGAATGTAAGGTAATAGGCGAAACTCCTATAATTATAATCATTTTCTGTTAAATTTTTATCGTTTATCAACTTAAATCTATTTGAAGCCATATATAAACATCAAACAACAGTAATAAAATTTACAGTTAATATATGAATATACTAGAGTATATTTCACTTCGCTTCTGTTACCAGCCGCAGCTGATGGGGAAAAAAACAATTGTACTTTTCATTTATTTTATTTTCTGTTTGTCAGAGCATGTCTAAAGCGAGCCTATAATTTAGTTTGATTAAATTTTAAATCGAAATCGATAGTTTTATGATTAAGATTTTCATAGTCTGATTCATTGATCTCGATGGTAAACTATATCCAGTTCCGAGGCTGTAATTTGACAAGAACGCAATCATAGTTCCTCTTCCATCGCTAAAAACAGTCAATTTGTTCGCTGTTGCTCGTAACCTGCACTTTAATTAGCAGTTGGATCGATGTTACTTAGAAGGTAATTAAGCGTAAGCATATATGCAGGATTGAACGCACGCGCAAAGTCGAGTTCAATTATCCAATGAGCACATGCAAGTGTGTCACTTAGGCCTAGAGTGCACAGTATCAGCGTCCACAGCAGGCCTATGATGCAGATTTCCATTCTGTTATAAGCCTAATGTGCAGCCTATGATCACAGCCTAAATTCACGCAAAGCCACTCAAATCGCTTCACGAATCGTCAAAGGCGGCGGCCAGAGTGCAGCCTGCTACACTCATAAATATTAATGGGTGACATTGCCATACTAGTGACGCACTTTCTTACCTACATCACGAGCAGAGAACGGAGGTAGCATTTATGCACCATTTTTTCGAGTCAAACTGTGTCAGGATGACCCATATAATGGCAAAAAATGAATCACTATTTGGACAATGTCCCGGACATTTCCATACTTGCAACCTCATCGCGCGATAAAAGCCAGCAGGGAAAGATATTATATCCCCTTATAAATGGACTTATAATGCTTCTAATGCGATGTATTTATGATATTTTAAGGCTGTGTAACGCGTACAGGTATGATTGGGTCATTGGGTGCCTTTATTTTTAATGGTAGCGTTATTTTTAAAAAATTATACTGACATTTTTTCATTTCCAACCACTCGGATAATTAACGATGCAGAATACAGGTCTTTATCAAAGACAATATAACATATCTATATTGATTGTACCTAAATTCTGTAAATATCTAAAAACGATGGGGCTGGACTCCAAAACATTTTTTTTTATACAGACATGGTGAGTTTTTGTGCCATATTCATAGCATTTGAATTCCTGATAAATTTGCGATTCGAGCAATCATGAAATTTTGTTACGAATTATCATAGCACAAAATTTTCATTTTTCACTTATGAATAATACCGAACTTTTGGGCCAGAGGAATGACTAAAAATTTCTGAATAACATGAGTAAATGGTATGAACAAAAATCAAAACTGCAGCAACTCGGTCTTTTTTACCACGTTTTTCTTAGCTCGCTTTCGTGTCCGTCTGTGATGATCAAATCTTGCAATCGATATTTCACCAACTTTCCCGCTAGCTAGCGCTCTGAAACTCTTAGGGAAGCTCAGCTCCCGATAACAATACAATAATCAATGATTTGTTGCACGTTTCCAGGCGTATTTTTACCGAACCTTTCTTTTTACAGCCATGCACCCAGATAAATACGGGAACAACAATGTATCCGCTCGAATACTATTTTCTTCAGAACTTTGAAAATAATTTTCTTTTGTGCATTTGCGTGGCTAACTGAAATGAAATGAATATTATGTAGGATGGTTGACCTTTGTGCACTAGTTATAAACTCTAAAGGAACTCACAAGCAGGGGTTGGGAACCTTTAATGCACGTCACCATCGAGAGGATATTCGTCTTTAGACTGCGTATATCGATGATACGCTTCGTATCATCGATACGTAGGCTACGTCGAGTCAAGTAAATTGGCTCGCAACAACGTTTTTCATGTGTAGCAACGGACTAAAAAGGAGAAATTAAAATACTTAAAAAACTAAAAAGTAGAAAATAAAATGTATAAAAAATTTTTTAAAGACCACGTTTTTCATGTGGACTCAAAAGTAGAAAATAATTAGAGAATGAAAGCAAACAGAGATCAGTAGCTGCCGAAAAATTATTTTCTACTTTTGAGTCCACATGAAAAACGTGGTCTTTAAAAAATTTTTCATACATTTTATTTTGTCATGCAACTCAGCGGCCCCCGTTATGACAATTCCTGACTATGAAATATTTTCATGAGCTCGCAAGAAATTATTTTAATGAAATTAGACATTTTTATTGATAATTAGGCTGTGCACTAGGCAAGATAGGCTGAAGGCTCTCGGTATTGAGAATTGCTGATGCCTTAAATTAAAGACGTGTAGCTTTTAAAATTAATTTAACGATGCAAAATAAATTGGTCGTAACTTTTATAATCACTCGTACCCTGCACGAAACATGAGTGAATTCTTCCGTAAAATCTGCTTGAAACTGAGTCAAAGTTAGATTTTTTGTAGATATAAATTCACTCTTTCATAATCCATAAAAAGTGAAATATTATAGTTAGTAAAATATTGAACATTGTACATGTGGAACATTACAAGCTTTCATCTGAAAGTTGAATGAGTGAAAGTTTAGTGGAAGTTTCGCCGGCAGATGATCTTTGTGATCCGCTTGCTGAGATCCAGAGATGATCTGAGGCCAGGTTCAATTAGCGTAGATCAGCGCAATTAGCGGCGCTAGATTAGCACAGCGAAGACCTGGGCGACGGCGCTTAAAACAGCGCGAATGGCGGGGAAATTTTGCTGCAAAATTGAGATACAATTTGGGGATAACAGAAATAATGGGGAAAAGATTTAGAAAATGGGGAGGCTGGGGCGGCGTGAAAATGTGGTGAGTAGGGAAATGGAAAGAGCAACATGAGAAGGGGCATGGAGAAGGGCGAAGAGAAGTGCAGGGACTATGAGGGCTATGGTGGAGTGAGGAGGGAAACGGGGTAGCTAGGAGTGAAATGAAGAGGGAAATGTGAGGGAAAGAGGGAAATGTGTAGGATGAAGAGGGAAATGCGAGAGTGAGTAGAGAAATGGGGGGAGGAAGAGGGATAAAATGCATTTAAAAATTACTTTTTAACGACAACACTTCTACAGAGGCCAGCTAGTGTCTCCGATATTACTAGTGTACAATAAATTTCAGTCTATAATTTTAAATATATATAAAAAATATTTTTGTAACATTTTTTCTAATTTCTAAAATTTTATAAATTATTTATTTTGTCAATTAATTCATGCATTGTCTCCGACTTCACGCAAGTGTGCAAAATTTCAGGTCGATTGGAGAAGTAGACGTGTGTTAAAAATCGATTATAAGATTTGTAGTATGTAGACAAACAATTAAACAAACAAAAAGTGAAGCTAAAGAGAAGGTGGCGAGAGGAGGGAAATGAATGGAGGAGTGAGGAGAGAGATGGAGTAGTAAAATGGAAATGGTGCACGGAGTGAGGAGGGAAATGGAGGAAAGATGTGAAAAATGGAGGAGTGGTGTCGGGAATGGAGGAATGAAAAGGGAAATGGTGGAGTGAGGAGGGATACGGGGGAGCGAGCAGGTAGATTGTTGGGCGAAGAGGGAAATGGAAGTGTGAGGAGAGAAATTGAGGGTAGAGGAAGGAAAGAATCCGGTCGAAATTGGCAATTAGTTTCACACTCCTTGATAGTTAGATCATCCCATGTTAGTTTCATCGTTCAATGGTAGTTAAACCAACCAATGTAATTATCATCATTACATGATAATTACATCATCCTATGATAGTTACATCATCTCATGGTATTTAAATCATTTCATGGTAGTTGCACGATGGTTACATCATCATGATTGCATTGATGCACTTAACGCGAAAGGTACAATTTTCATAGTGCAGCTTTCGTCATTCAATAGAATATCAATTTGCATTTAAATCTATTTCTAATAGATTCATACTATTTGGTAATCGACAATCTTACTGCCGAGTTACACAAATAAATTGGTAATCATTCGCTTGGTTCAATAAAGGAAATATATGAACACAGACACAAAATGAAAAGAAATACTAACGCTAAATCATTTGTGCAGGGCTCACAACTGAGCACTTAAAATAATAATAATGATAATAATTGCAGTAACAATTAAAGTAATATTTATCATTATAGTAAGAATAATAATAAATTAATAAAAATTATAATGTCAAATTATTATGTTACTAATATGTTATATTGTCTTAGGTAACTATCTGTATTCTGCATGTTAGCCTCTCGAAATTATAAATAGATATTTCAGTCTCTTTGTGGTTATATTAGGTTGATTTGCCTAATCAACCTGATATAACCACAAAGAGACTGGCCTATCTATTTATAATTTCGAGAGGATAAGAACTGAGTGAGGCATTTAAACTAGGCTACTCTTTGAAAATATGCAAGGATTCTAAATTTCATGGGTAATAATAACCGATTGTAGAAACTGGAATTTTGAAATTACTACCGTAGACCGGGACATTGCACTGCTCGGCATGAGCTCGTATACAGCTGAATGAATGAAGTAGGTGCGCAAGTGGATTTTCTGTTTGATAACTTCTCCCTTTATGCTCCGCCAGTCTTAGAGTAAAAGTTGGGTGACGTCTGATGCGCATATATAGGCACTTACACCTGGTAAAATAAGTCGTAATTTGATGTTGAGCTATCAATTCATCATCCGTGATTTAATTACTTTAATTAGTTACAAATTAATGAGTCATCATTGACGTACAGCACCGTACCACAAGATCACTTTGAAAAAAAGGTCATGACGTCGCAATGAGGGTTGACAGATGGGGGCAAGTGGGGTGAGGGAAAGGTGAAGGGTAATGGGCGGTAGACAAATATCGGGAGGGTGAGCAAATGAGGGTTAGGGGAGCTAGTGAGGGTAAGGAAAGGGTGAGGGGTAATGGGCGTTGACATGGCTAATGCAAAACCAACAGACATCTGTGAAGTAATCTCCTGTTGATAAGGCCGGGCAAATAACGATTAGGCGGCGGCTACAGAAGCCGTCTCAAAGCCAGCCCTCAAAGCCTCGTCTGGCCAAACCCTGATTTGATGAGAGCGGCCTTAATGAGCTGCAAGCCCACCCTGCCCACCCTACTTACCTACTCCCTGCCCACCCTACTTACCTACTCCCTGCCCGCACTACTTATACCTACTCCCTGCCCACCCTTATACTTACCTACTCCCTGCCCGCACTACTTACTTACCCACTCCCTGCCCACTCTACTAACCCACTCGGTGCCAACTCAATTCATTGCTCCATGATTCCCGCGCATTCACTTACCCCGACCCAAAAGTTATGCATACAGTACATCCCTGCACATTCATTTTCCTAATTCCCTATTCCATGGAGTTCATTTCCCGCCTTCCTTCGACGGTCTGCAGCATTTCCTCGGACTTTCCTTGTCATTTCGCTTGTCAGCTCACGTATTCCTTATCGTTTATCGTTCATTGAGTATCCATTATTTTATTTAGCACTTATTCTTCCGGTGGTGCACCAACCAAGTAAAAATTTACAGACGCGACAGCTTCTGATTTGGATTACCAGAAGCTGGGGTGACTCTAAATTTTGTTAGGGAAGGCATTTAGTCCTGCATCTATTAAGAACATTCTCCTTGTAGTTATAGCCCTAAAAAATTGACGTATTGCCCGCACCACCAAACGATCGCGTGTTGACTGCAAAAAGTGTACATGTTGAATACAAAAAAACAGCAAATGTCGTCCGCTAGAACTAGCGTATGTCGTCCGCAAAAACAGGTAAAAATCGTCCGCAAAAACTAGCAAATTTCGGCCGCAAAATCTAGAAAATGTCGTTAGTAAAACTAGCAAATGTCGTTAGCAAAAACTAGCGTACTTACCCCAGCTTCTAACTGGCGTGTTTACATCGGCAAGAAACATGCGAGTTTCCCTTTTTGCTCGAGGGTAAAATTTTGCTCTCAAGACCCGAATGTAATTTTGCGACGACAAAAGAACCGCGTCCGCAGATTCAGGCAACATTCGCAAATGGCGACCGAGTTGACAAACCTGCTAGGCTGTTTGCACAGGAAATAAGCCGACTTCTGTTATCGGATAATTCTTCTTGTGGTTCGCTATTAAGTCTCTCTAAAATCTAATTCCGTGTGCAAACAAGTCCTCGTTTGAAAATGGCCTCTGGAGAAAAGTCCTTCTCCTTTACTCCGATGCTCCTCCTTTCAGCCTCCTGATCTTCACGTGCTTAGGAAATTGCGATCGTTTTTTCTCGATAAACTCAGATGAGGTTGAAATTAATTGACGATCTACACATTTCTTGATTAAACAATTGGTTATCAAAATAATTAAGGATGAATGGATAAATTATTTCTTGAGGATGTGTAATTGAAGGAATGTTTTTTATTTGAACTTGGTTGGCATAGGACGCTGTGTGGACGCTCGGCTGTAGGAGCTCCAGGTCGTCTGTTGGTTTTGCGGAATGCGGTTAAGGGAACGTCGCTTATGCGGCGTTTGTGAGGGGAGTGAGGGGGGAGTGGGTGATAGTGAAGGTTTGGGTGAGGGGGTGGAGTGAGGAGGAGTGAGGGAGGGAGTGGGTGACAGTGAAGGTTTGGGTGAGGGGGGAGGGAGAGGAGGGAGTGAGGGGAGGAATTAGGGTGAAAGTGAGGGAAGAGTGAGTAGGAGTGAGTGGAAGGGAGTGAGAGTATATATAAAAAGTGAGGATGAAACTGAAAGGGTAAGGGAGGGAAGGTGTAAGGGAATGTTTGACGGTGGGAGCAAGAAGGTAATGAAGGTTGGGGTGAGGGTAGTTTTTCATTTGTCTATTTGAAAAATCAATCTTCACTTTGAAAAAAATATTTCTTAATGTTGACTGTGTTTAATGACTTAATGTTGACTGTGTATAGAATATTAGATAGAATAGAATAGAAATAGAATATGAAATAGAAATAGAATATAATAGAACAATAGAAGATAAATCAATATATGTTTGTTCATTTTATCAGATCATTCTGCTAAATTTCTGAACGACTTATATGTGTATAAATTCGCTTGTTTGACTGTGAAACAAGAACAGGGCCCGAAAGAAAGTTGAAAATTTCAAAGAATTTTTTTTTTGCTTGCGAATTCTGGCATTTATACTTCGTTGAATGAACGAAAAACTCAACATCTCTGCTAGAAAGCAGGACGTGAAAAAGCAGGATACAAAAAAATATAACTTAAAATATCGGAAATTGAGACAAAAAATCAAACTATTGTTTTATTGCATATTTTTTATGAATAATGATTTTGACGGGAGAGTTAGTGAGAATAATATTTTTTGTATTAACATTCATAGTTGCGAAGGTTCTTCACACGAACGTTTAGAATAATTACCTTTACAGTACTCACTCCTCAAATGATGTTCCTACAAGATTAGGAAAATATTCTACAATAAAACTTCAGCAATTAATTTATTAACCCGAGAGTTTTAGAATCTTTATCAGCCATTTATTCCTCCCCGATCATTTCTTTTAAGCACCGACCAACTAACTTGCTCTCATCCTGTAGAAAACTGCAGTGATAGCTTCGCAGGGACACTCAGAAATTTGAATGAAAACTATTTTCTAAAAATGGACAACTTTCTTACCTCAAAGTACAAGCAAAGAGCGGACAAGCGCAAAAACAGGCCAAACTGGGTCAGGATGACCCACATCAGTGGCATTAACTAATGTTTTGAGAACGTCCGTTGAAAAATGACCGGCCTCGTGGTCTGAGGAAATAACCTAATTTTATAAAGGCTTTGCCGATATAGTTTCTAAATTGTCGAAAAGTTTACTTCGGACGTCAATTCATTCGAGGATTTCGGCTCGTGCGAGGGCCGGCAGGCCTATAATCCTGGCCGTGAAACACTGCAACAATGCATGGCTAATGAACACTTATTGTCTCTATAACAAAAATCTCATAGCAGCTCTCTGGTCCATAATGGCACAGCCAACCGTAGCGTACGTACGATTTCTGTGCTCGAAATTATAGTCGGGTCATCGGCGGCCATTATTTGGCCATACAATGTTTTGTGATAGTTTAAATTATGGTTTCTGACCATCTGAATTGACAAGGAAATGTGGATTTGGAGCTCCGTAGATTTTCGGACAAATTTAGTGCAAGTCGAAATATTGCTTCATTTTGTTCTCGATCGCAACCACCAGCATAATAATTGAGGCTTTGAGTGAAGGCTTCCTGCGACATTAGCGAATTTCACTGAAATTCCCGCCAAGTGGCTCACCAAATTCCAAATTTCTATTTATGCTCACACGCATTAGCTGAATATGTTTTTTTTAATTTATAATAATTGTTGTGTTTTTATTACAATTTATAAATATTATATTTTTGCAATTTGGATCAACAAAGCTGACGTATTTAGTTATATAAACGCATAATTTCGCGTACTATTTTATTTCATGTACAAAAGTATGGAGAAAAAAATTTATAACCTGACGACCTAATCTGTGTCGTGTATTTTGATTTTTTCTCGTGTCTTCTCGTTACGCTACGTACACTCATTCATTTTTTGTCTCATTAGGCTTACATTAATTTGGAAATCAATTAAGTGCAGTGTTGGAAACTCGTGAAATTAATTATTTATGACTTTATTTATATCATAGAAATGTTTATTATTCATACAAAATTATGTGAAATGTACTCAAATTTTAATTCCACGTACAATATTATGATATGATATATATGTCTATAAATAATGTATGGAGCATGTATTTTAATATATTATAATGAGAAGAGTATAAATCTTGAGGCATGGAATTGATTTTACAATTCGTGTCCCTTAAAAAGTATACATTGACTTTAATTTACCCTGTAACCATATTTAAGTAATAGAATATAAATATCTATGAATATCGTCCTGTGAAGATCACTTTACTATTATTATAGAAAATGTCTATGAATATTATCCAGTCAAGATTACAAATAGATGATTTTTGCATTACTAATTTCTACAAGTCACATTAAACGCCCGATGTAGACACACAAGATCATCACAAACACTGAATACTCAGGGTTCAGCCGGGTATAAGGTAGTTTTTGTCTAGAATAAGAAAATAAATTATTCAAGTTATAGATAATTCAAATGTTGTATATTAGGAAGGAATTATTTATTTTCTCCATCACATGTTGTGCCATTGACACCGGCTGCTCAAGGACAGTCAGAGGAGATGGAGGACAAGTAATTAGTAGGAATGATGTCCGTAGATTAAGGCCTGTAAATAATGTAGGGAGTAACCGCATACATCAAAGTGAAAGTGCACACAAAGTTTTAAAATGTTTTTACACGAACTCGGATTCCGTTTTGAACAAAAAAAGTGAACTGTTAACTGTGATCGCAAACGAGTGTATAGACATTATTTGTATTACAGAAACACTTCCTAAAAATCACGGGGGAAAAATTGTATCTGTTGAATTTCAGCTGCCAGGTTTTGATTGTTTTCATAACTTAAATGAAGAGCAGTGCAGTAGAGGTGTAGCTCTGTGGGTTAGAACCTCTTATATGGGGCCCAGCAAGTTAAGTTATCTGCAGCGCATCAATCAGCTAGAGAATCAGTGTGGTGTGAACTTACTCTAAAAGGCAAAGATAGCCTCCTCATAGGGGTCATTTACAGATCACCTAACAGCTCCTCTGATAACAATAAAGTTTACTAAACAACCTTTTACCAAGCATGTCATTCAGCAGGTCGCATACGTTGATCGTTGGTGACTTTAACCATCCAGAAATAGACTGGGCAGATGAATCTTCTCCAAGAAATGAGAATCACCCAGCATCCCTGTTCTTGGAGTCTGTACGAGACTCATTTTTAATCCAGAACATCACCAAGCCAACCCATTTTAGGGGTAAACAGACTCCAAATATTCTAGATCATGTGTTTACTAGTGAAGAATCAATGATAGATGAGCTTCGCCACGAGGCTCCGTTGGGCAAAAGCCACCACCAATCATTGTTTTTCAATATTAAGTGTTGTGCAGAAAAGACGCTTCGGAAGCGTGAAAGTTTGAACTTTGCGAAAGGCGACTATGATAAACTCCGTGAAACAGTGAATGCGGCGAATATTTCGGACTGTATTAAGGACATGAATGTGGCTGATTCATGGTCGTTTCT
>NW_025932693.1:15139-57447 GCF_000764305.2 Hyalella azteca
AGCCTCCCCGATGACATCGTTGGCGCTCCAAGTATGAACGCGTTCAAGAACAGACTAGATAAAGCTATGGAAAAATATATGTTCAGATTTGAAATGCCTAGCTCCTTATCGAACCCGGTGGAAGTCTAGGAGCTATTTCAAAATATCGCCAGTCATGAGAAGATCCGGTCAAATGACACGAGTTTAGATCTATGAACAATGGCACGAAAAGGAAAAGAATCGGCGACAGGCCACATCTGACTTCAGCGCCGACATCACTATGTTATGTTATTGCTTTATTTTAACGAAATCATCTTTTCAAAAATATAATGAAAGTGTAACTCTTTTGTATAAATTATCATCTCATTCGCTGATTTCTGGAATAATATTTTATTTTGTGTGAATTCAAATCAAATAGGTTAAATACCGTGTCATAATTCATCCCTATAAGTATAACCTAAGTAAAAGTAAACGAATTATTTATAGCTGATGCACCAATCACCATGGCTGGGAGCTCCAAAATTTTCACAAAACGCTTCAGTTCATGCTAAAAAGTTATTCTCTACTACTTTTTTAGAAAATGAATTTTAAGGATAACTTCTTCAACCATTTCACAGGTATAGTAGCCTGTAGGTTACTGAAAATCTCATAGAACTCAGTTTT
This sequence comes from Hyalella azteca, assembly GCF_000764305.2. Taxonomy (NCBI): domain Eukaryota; kingdom Metazoa; phylum Arthropoda; class Malacostraca; order Amphipoda; family Hyalellidae; genus Hyalella; species Hyalella azteca. Next base: position 15,782 of record NW_025932693.1, read on the forward strand.
CAATTATAATAAATTGTTTATGTTGATATTAATATAGCAATTTTCTTTATTGTACTTATTTCCGAACTTTTATTTATTGTTTAAGATTTTGTAAATGAGATATTTGTAATTAAGATATATAATTAGCATAACAATATTCATAACATCTAGGAAAAAAACGATATAAAAAATTTGTTAATTAATTGGTCATTTGTATTCTAGAATTACATTTATTTTCACTGCATTTGTAGAAGTTATTATACCTGGCTTTCATAAATTTTTATTTAGAGCATAATTAATTTGAAAACTTTCAAAATACGAGTATTTTCTGGATATGTATCTGAATGTGTAAAATAATAAATAATTGCTTGTAAGATAAAGTGCCACATATTATGTACCCATAACTTGCTCACTCTGGCTACCAATGCCAAATTACTGACCTTCACCGCATCTACATTCATACATCTTGTAATTTTAAAGAAGTGCCATATAAATTTCGTAACATACACGCTCAAATTCAGGTTGTAACCTGACCTCAATGGCCGTTGATATTGAAGTTCAATGCCTTGTACGGGGCTGACTTACTCGCTTCTATCTGTGGGCATGCCTAACATGCCTCGGCCTCGGGGCATGCCTTACATGCCTCTACCTCGGGGCATGCCTTACATGCCTTTGCCTCTGGGCATGCCTAGCATGCCTCTGCCTCGGGGCATGCCTTACATGCCTTTGCCTCTGGGCATGCCTAGCATGCCTCTGCCTCGGGGCATGCCTTACATGCCTCTACCTCGGGGCATGCCTTACATGCCTCTACCTCGGGGCATGCCTTACATGCCTCTACCTCGGGGCATGCTTTTCATGCCTCTACCTCCTTCATAAACCTCTTGTATAGAAGCTTCATGTAAATGAGCCGCACGATCGAGTATCGCCTTTTATTTACATTTACATATATTTTTCTGTATTTATGATGGCAATCAGCTTGTTTATATGGATGATAAAGTAGTAGCTAATATCCGAGGCGTTTATGAGAGTATTTAAATTTATGGATAGCAATTAGTTTGCAGCAGATGAACAGCGGTGATCCTATCATGTTAAAATGATTACGTATTGGAATGGAACATACAAATATTTAGTCAATCTATTGCAAATGTATTATGTGGAAATATATTACTTAAGTGTAAATAAATACTGAATTTATTGTGACTCAGGTGTGCTTAATGAATCTAAATGCGAGGCAACTGGAAAAACAAAATGTAACAAATTCCAACTCTTTGCATTTAATTTCGTTATTTAGTGGTAGATAGACCTTCAACCTCCGATCAACGTCCAACATATATACGATCAACGTTCGATTTGCGATCAAAGTTCAACCTACGATAAACGTTTGACTTACGATCAATGTTCAACCTACGACAAACGTTTGACTTACGATCAATGTTCAACCTACGATAAACGTTTGACTTACGATCAACGTACATCCTTCAATAAACGTTTGACTTACGATCAGCATTCAACCTACGCAATGCGTTCAACCTAAGATGTACGTTCAACCTACGAAGTTTCATTCGACTTTCGATCAGCGTTCCCGTGACGGTAATCCTCAAAATTGCAGCAAACGTCTATGTTACGATCATCGTTGCTTATGATTGATTGATTCACAAGAAAAAATTTTTTGTGCAAATGAGGAAATCCTACTCTCGGCATTTTCCTGCGTTGTATAACATTATATCATTATCATTATAATGGTCCTATGATGGGAGTTGCTTCTTTGATGTTAGTTGCTGTTCTCTGATGATAGTTTTAGTTCTCCGGTCATAGTTATAGTTCTCAGATAATAGTAAGTTCTCTAATGATAGTAAGCTCTCAGACGATAGTAAGTTCTCAGATGATAGTAAGTTCTCAGACGATAGTAAGTTCTCAGATGATAGTAAGTTCTCAGAAGATTTATGATCGTAAGAAACTGATATTGGATTTATGATCGTAAGAAACTGATATTGGATTTATGATCGTAAGAAACTGAGAATTAATCGGGGAGTTGTAGAGAACAAGCGTTGGGTGTTAATATCTTTGCGCATTGCGGATGCTGAGCGAGCGGAATTTAATTTTTAGGCAGCTCATGGTATTCATCAATTGAATATTAAGACGTATATTAGGCATTGTCGTAAATTATATGCCCCTTTCAACAATTGACGGTTTATATAATATTATTACTAATTTATTTTAATTTCTTCAACATATATAAACATATATAAGTTGGCCCACCAAATTGTTTTACTTTAATCACATCTTTAAATCATGATAAAATATCTTTTTTTTAATGTTCTAGTTTTTCTAAAGCCGACGTATAATTCCTGTTAATTCCAACGCGTTATAAATCCGTTATCAACACATTGGCCTAGGATCGATCTGAAAAGTTGAGAGCTACCATTTTTATAGTAAAATTATTTATAATTAAATGCCTAAAACCCTTGAAACTTTTAAATGAATAAAAATGATTAAATTTTTATAAATAAATAAAGTTTTGGGCATATGAGGTTAAGAGGAGTTACTTTACGCCACAGGAGGGATATTCGGTCGCAGTATATATGCTGAGCTTCGCTGGGCGAGTTTATTACAATCCAGCACAATTTTACATGGGCTGATGTGATATTTTATTGACAAACCATTTTATGTTATAAATCACATAGCGAAAATTATAATAAATCACACATAATTCTGTGCTTAGCATCTACTTTATATACTCTTAATAGTTGAATTTGTCTGCTCACAACTGCTCATCGCTTAAGATATTTATTCACTCCGCACTTTAAAAGAAAGCAAATGTCATCAGTTGCCCTTGGAGATGAGGCGACGTTCATTTTTTCTCTATTCATATAAACGCGCCTGAATTAGAGCTGGGGCTTCGTGCAGATGTTCTCACAGATGCGTAATTCACACCGGACGCTTCGTACACTTTTAAGAATAATAACTAAGCTTTGTTAATTGTTCATTCTTTGATGCAGACGCTACCCAAAAAAAGACCAGAGTATCATACTTATTTTGTTGTGCAAGTGCTTGCATGAAAGTGCAAGTCACTCGAGATGTTTGCACGCATTTTTGTGCATGTGGTGGTCACAACGATGTACCGAACGACCGCAGCGCTCTCATCTGCTGCGAGAGAAAATAAAAAAGTAACTAATTAAAGACCGGAATGTACAATGCGGATGTAATCTGTGCTTTACCACAGTTTCGGTATGGGTATAGTAGCTCTTATTAATTACTACGTTTCACGGTTTTCAAATATCGAAATGAAATAATCGAACATAGAATCGAAATTAATTTTGTGCCTCTGCCGCAGGTGTCGCTCGTACGATTGACGCCGTCCCGTGGGGGATGGTCAATGAATTTGTCATTACTTAATACGAAAGAATTACTAATTCTTGAAATAATTACAAATTTATTTCACAATCAATAATTTCACTGATGCAGCTGCCATATGCTGAAGGATATAAAACTAAAAAATCTCTTTTTCGTTCGTCAGTGCTAAAATTATACCAAAATTGCCACTGTAACGAGAAGACTATACGATAGAGTATATTTCAATTTCATCTTGCGTTACAGCGTAAGAGATAATAAATAATATTTGCGTCTTTTGTGATCCTCACATATGATTTTCGAGGAAAAATATGACCAATCGAGGTTTTATTCACACAATATTTTTTAATTTTAATCATCATAAGTTGACAAATATGATTGATAGTAGATAATGATAACATTATGCTTGATTCTACGCATTTCCCTGAGACGATATAAATCAATCACAAAATTAACTAGAAGAAACATTCGAAAGTTTTCGCTTAAACTTTACCATTCATGCGTTGCCATTCAAACATTGTTATTAAAATGTTACAATGCAAACGTTGCCTTTCATATACTTCCTCTTTCCAACGTTGCCATGCAAACGTTGCAGTCCAATTAACGTGGATATTTGAACTTTGTCATTCAAACGCTGCCTTTAATATTGATATTCATATGTTATCATATATACGTTGTCATTCAAACGCTGCCGGTAATATTGATATTCATATGTTATCATATATACGTTGTCATTCACACGCTAAAGTTACCCAAAAGCTGTCATACAAATTAACTAAATATTTAAAGCTGTTCGTTCAGAGAGGTATGCGGAATAAATGACTAATTTTAATATCCTATTTAAAGAAAGTTCTAGGATGAAATACTTATATCTAACATTATTTGATGAAATTCATTTATTTTGGCTTGATAATATTCCATCAACTGAAACATATCTGAGGAATTGGAATCCATATATTGCGTAAATATTCCGTTATTGCGATTTGTATTGCACATTTAACACTACAACATAAGTAAAGTTTGTCATTAATCAATTAAAGTATCTTACATAAGTCGTAGAAACTAGTTATAAAACATTCCAAATTGGTTTATTTAAGTTTGTACGCAACTAATTTTAAAACAATGTAAGTGAAATTTTGAAGGCAATATTTAGACAAGTTGTAAAAATAACTTAAGTAACTATTTAAGTCTGTAGAAACTAGTTATTAAAACAACGTTTGTTACTATTTAAAATCTGTTAAAACTGTTTATTAAACTACGCAAGTGACTTATGAAAGTTTGTAAAAAAACAGTTGTAAAACAACGTAACTAAAGCACTTATCTTTGTAGAAGTTATTGTTATAGAACAGCTGAAGTCATTTATTTAAGAATGCAGAAACCAGTTAGTTCTAACAAAAGCCTTTTTAAAGTTTGCTCATACTGAGAATACATCTTTATATATACGCTTAGGATTAGCGCTGAAATTAGTGGCTTTGTATTTTAATATAGCAAGAATATCGAAGCATTATACGATAGTATAATTGCAGGTGACAAAAGTTAACCACTCATGTTTCGAGTTTTGTTAGTTTTCTTGGTCGTAACAATGGATCAAACTCCTGACTTTCAAAAAAGCATGAAACCGATAATAATATAATGCTTACAGCAAGTTGTTTTCAAAATAATGCGGAAGGTGAGCAATATAGCTGTTGAACGTCACTATTAATAAATAAGAACTCTATTGAGCTCGGCGTCAACAACTAAAATGTTTCCCGCTGGTGTCACCGCCACGCCGGCAGGCTGAGCCTGCCTGGATGGTTCAGGAGAGGGGACAGGCCAATGGTTCACATAGTTGGCATCAGCATCAAATATCTGAATCCTACAGTTGCGCGAATCACAAACGATCACATTTCCTTCCTGGTCACAAGTGATCCCTTGAGGTCGATTTAATTCGTTTGGGTTACTTCCTTTCCGGCCAATCAAAGAAGGATGGTTGGAGAGAGACGTATCAGCTCCTGAATTGCCAGGTGTCAAGTCCAATACAATGATTTGGTGTTTAGTCATGTCAGTTGTAATTATTTTGTCATCTTGGCTACGATAACAAATGCCTCTTGGGTTTCTGAGAATTTGACTGTCAGCGCCAATATCCCTTAGAAAAATGCCGTCCCCCGAAAATATCGCTACTCGCCCCTTGCGGCTGTCGGTCACCAAGATGCTGCCTTGGGGCTCAGTTGCGACGTCCCACGGGTAATTCAACTGGTGACAGTTGTGGCCTTGTTCCCCAAATGCCAGTAAAACCTGTCCTTGAATATCAAAGACTTGTATTCTATGATTATCTTTGTCAGCGACGACTACATGGTCTTGATCATCGCACGTAATTCCGGCGGGCTTATTCAGTTCTCCGGGCATCGTTCCGTGTGAGCCGATACAATGACTGTACACGTAGTTAGGTTTGAAAACTCTGATGGTGTGATTTCCCCTGTCACTTATGAACACGACGCCTGCTGTATCGCAGCACACACCCCATGGTTCAGAAAATGTGAAAGTTTTCATTAAATCTCCTTCGATGACGGCTTTCACATAGGACACAGCTTGATATTTGTGCTGAGCATCCACCATAATGGTACATGGAGAACCGGAGACATGAGTTCCATTGAGGGTAATAGATGCTTTATAAACTCCAACAAAGTCTGGTTTGTAACGAACTACGTAAGCTACACTTGAGACTTGTTTTATTTTCAACGCACATGGATGATTATTTGGATCAATTAAAACCACTTTCAAGGCTTGTGGTGATTCAGCAGCATCTGAAAACAAAACTTGAAAAGACGAGGTTTTTCCTCGAACGGCTGAACAGATGCCAGGCCCGCTTACTACAGCATTGGAAAGTGACCCATTCAATGTGCCACTACCGTTTCTTCCTTTCATAACATTTTGTCTCTGAGCAATCATAGAGGCTAAGGCGAAACACTTGTTCTGCATTTCGTGCGATTCAAAATCAAGATGAGATGTAGCTTCCTGCAGCCACAATTCGTGGTTTGGCTTGCTAGGCGTTGATGTAAACATGTCAGGATAAGTTGAGCCTGAGTCATGTCTTGAATTACCTTGAGTAGAAATATCTCCAAGCTGCAAATATTCTTTGGAAGATGTGAGCATATCAAACGCCCTCTGCCTCGACCCATGTTTCCGGCCGTTCCCATGTTGTCTGAGGTCGTCATCCATGTGGCTATCGAAGAGAAAGTCTCCGTTAGTTGGATAGCCTTCGGACTGAAATTCGACGCCCAAATGAGATGGATCATACGAGGAGTTAACGAGGGAAAATTGCGATCTTTCATCCAGTGGAGGACTATCATTTTCTCCTGGCATCGAGTAACTTGAGGATGAAGATCCTATTGAAAAACTTGCGTAGTGACTTCCCATGGTTTCGTTGGGGTCCCGTGATGCCCCAATATGGCTCCATTGCACTGCGTCGGATTTGTAGTCTCCATAAGATGAACCTAACCTCAGCGATGCCGACGAACTGCCACTGCCTGACTTAGAAGCGGCACCTGAAGACGATGGTAGGTCACTGTATCCTGATAAATAACCCGAGGAAGAATCGCCCACAGCTCCAAGCGTGAACTGAGCTTGGAAGTCATCAACAGGTAGGGCTAAGGACGATGTGTTAGAAACGTTGAATGTAGCCAACTGGGAGGCCAGTTTGTAGACATCTTCGTCTTTGTAAGATGAACGCACGTCAGGAGGACCGTTCATCATGTCCGTCTGTTCAAAAGGGAAATATGGTGATTATTACACGTAAATTACATTTCATTTATATTAATATTAAAAAGAAAGTATTACCATTCTGTTAACATTCTTGAAACTTAGGTAAAAAATTTCGCACTAAATGAGTTGTGAATTAAATTGAGCCTCAAATAAAAAACTTGAGGTCAATTGTGACAAATTATCATATAAAATATCTATACTGATTTTTAGTAAAAAATTTTTATACGGTTTGTAAAATCAATACACTGATTCAAAAGAAATCAGTATAAGGCAGGGACCCTGGAAAGAATGACGCTAAAGAAAAGTTACAGCCCTGAGAGTTTATTTCTAAATATATATATATTTATATATTATTTGCTTATAGAATCTGTTTAAAGAACCACAGCAAAACGGTCAAAAATGCGCAAATAAAGCTAACAAAAGACAGAAATATTCAATCAAACTTTAAATTTGAAAACAATGCGCAAGAAGAGATCAAAAACTTAAAGGGCTGTAATTTCAGCGGCTGGAAATTGTCGAACCTCTAGCACGAAGTTATTGGCATGTAATTAAATAAATATGAACACATGAATATGTATGATTTCATATGAATGTGCATGATTTCATATGAATGTTAATGATCTCAAATCAATGTGAATGATCTCATATCAATGTGAATGATCTCATATCAATGTGAATGATCTCATATCAATGTGAATGATCTCATATCAATGTGAATGATCTCATATCAATGTGAATGATCTCATATCCTGTCTCTTATACACATCTAGATGTGTATAAGAGACAGGATCTCATATCAATGTGAATGATCTCATATCAATGTGAATGATCTCATATCAATGTGAATGATCTCATATCAATGTGAATGATCTCATATCAATGTGAATGATCTCATATCAATGTGAATTATCTCATATCAATGTGAATTATCTCATACGACTGACGATGATTTCATATCAATGTGAATGATCTCATATCAATGTGAATGGTATCATATGAATGCGTTGGTCTCAACTGAATGTGCTTGATCTCGCCCTTACTATATATTCCGAACATGATACACGAATAAGATAACACAATTAATTAAACGAAATATGAACCCAATGCAATTAACGAAAAATAACAATTGTATACCACGGTAAATATTTCACTGCATTGAAGCGAACAGGCGAATCCTTATTTCTGCCCATTAAATCTGTAATTTATTTGTTTTTATGTCGTCTACTCACTTTTCAGAGCGAAAGTGAAGGTTTTATCCTGCGGTCTCTAGATGATTCCGGCTAAATATGTTGCCGTAACTATTTTTCTAAATAAGAAATTTGCATAGGTTACTTGATAAACTAAAGTAGCAACCGGGTTCCCAACAACGATCCCACAACTGTTGTGGTGCCGGCCAAACTCAGAAGGATTTCGTTAAAGCTTTTCCTCGTTCGTGACAGATTCACGTCTGCTTCATGCTTCTGACCGACTCATGATAGGCAGGAGCGACGATTACACTTTTCATACATCGTTTTTTTCTTAATTACGCACTTATTTATTATGAATTCATTTATTTCTCTAGAAAATCTTACAAACTGTTACGGAAAATTTTTTTACACTGTAGCGATTCAGAGCTGCAAGCGATATCAAATGTACTCAGAGGAGCGTGAGGAAGAACGTACAACTTAAGCAACGCCCGTCAACCTACTAATGAAACCAAATCCAACCTCAGCCTTATATAGCTGCTCTCGTCAGCTACACTTTTTATCTTCAAATAGAACATAAAAAACACAGCTTTATATACTCATCACTACCAGCCTGTATTAAATCGTTCGAACGATCTATCATTTTCAGCGGATTTTTTTGTGCAACGGCACCATATCGACGGTCGATGTCAGCGTTCATGTAGAATGAAATATTGAATGATGACATCGCGCACCCACTGATCGACGCAGATCAACCCGAGGCAATTTCAACGCCTGCTGAATAATGACCGTAAAAAGTTTTCACTCGTGAAAACTTTTTTTGCTTTGTGCTACGGAACTTGAACTGGAATCATTTGGCCGCTCAGGGCAAAATCCTGTGGAAAATTGATGGATATTTTGAGTTTTTGCGTATTATCCTTCTAATGGAGTTTTTTATCTTAAATTCTATATTTTTCAGTATCAGTTCATTTCATGGTATTACGTTGATAACCTTCTTAACTCTTGCCTCCGATTATTATATATTTTCACCATATTTCGTTTCCGCAAAAAGTGATCGTAACCCATTCTTCTTCATCTTCATCCATTTCTCATTACACCATTTATACTTCCTTCACTTCCTCTCTCTCAGTCCGTTGTGGCAGCCCTTTTTTCCTCTTCTAACCCTTTTTCTCCCCATGTACGAGAATAAAGTTGCATGGAATGTACAATTGTCCAATTTTCATTCGCCGTCAAACATATTTTGAACATGATAGTCCAAAAAATTGTATTGCCTTTTATTATACTTTTGACAGAGGAAATTGAATCGAACTTTGAAATCTTCACTCGATTTTTTTACTCCATTCAGTATTTAATTTCAATATCAGTACGTATTAAACGCACTTAGCATACGCATTACGCCCTTTTATCTACGCATTCTGCCATACGCATGACACGATTAACAGGCATCAGTAAAAGTAAGTATCACTGACCGGTATCATATCAGCTAGTGTACTCGGTATCTCAGTGTGAAAGCTGTGCCATAGATCAGCATAGGGTCAGCTATAGTAACACATACGAACATTTTGTGTGTCAGGAAACTGGAGATACGTTCATTCATGTGTGACATCTTATAGGCTTTATGTGTGATATTATACAGGCTCTATGTATGGTATCATACAAGCTTGACCTTCACAACACCCGGTAACTACATAACAGTTTTCTTGTGATGGAACGCGTCTTGTTAATCATATATATTCTTAGGCGCATGTGAGGAAAACTCGTGTCATAATATCAAGTAGCCTAAATTTTACCAATGATTTCAGCTTAAATATACTAAATTGGCAGCCTCAGGTTACACTAGAATAGAGCAAGCTTGTAAAATCCCTACAGGAGTCCTACACAACCTATACGCTTGAAATCGATAAGTCCTTTTAGCTATCAAAGGTCACCTACATCGTGGCAGGATGATGCATGTATAACCCACTCAGTTACTCTACCCAGGGGAACACAAATCTTGATTTATCTCCAGGCCTATGAGGCTAGTAGAAAGATTCTTTCATAGGAATACACAGAGATTCTTTCATGTAGAATGATGTGTATAATGAGACGTAGAATGATATGTAAAATTATATGTAGAATGATGTGTAGAATGTTATGTAGAATGATGTGTAGAATGTTATGAATAATGAGACGTAGAATGATATGTAGAATTATGGTGTATATACATCATTTTTCGTATGATGTACAATGATGTGTATAATGATATGTAGAATAATATGTAGAATGATGTGTAGCATAATATGTATAATGATATGTAGATTAATATGTATAATAATATGTGGAATAATATGTATAATGATATGTAGAATAAAATGTATAATAATATGTAAAATAATATGTAGAACGATATATAGAATAATATGTAGAATATAGGGTTTAACGCCACGTAGCCATCAGAAGGATGCCATGCTGAGCTCGTACACAAACGTGCCTAAACCTAGAATTTTATGTGCGTCAATCGTACGTAATTATTTTTTAAAATAAAGTAACACGTGTCCTTCTCTCAGCACTTCGTATTATTGAGTCTGTTTCAGTTGAATACGACGCTATTTTTCCTTATTATTATCCGAAATATATTGTATTATTACAGACATGTAATGAATAGATAAATTTTGTATCATTTATTGCGGACATATATAATATATTTATACCTACTACGTAAGCTAAAATAACATCTTTAAAGTACAGCCCTTTTATCTTTTGACAATGAATGTGGAGAGAGTCTTCTTGGAATTTTTTCGTAAGTTAAGTTAATGACGTTAATTCTAATGAGTTCACAATCGTATTTGGATACGATATCATCAGTGTTCAAGGCTACAGCCAAGCTACAGATCATGCATGTTGGTCTTACATGTTGGTCTTTTTTGAAAAAAAATGCACTTATCCCATACCTTTTTGTATAGAACCATAATTTTACGGGGGTCATGTTATCTTCAATTTGGAGAAAAAAAATCAGAGCGCATTATAAAACACATTCTGTTTGACATTGCATTCAGTTACTATTTTCCTCGATTAATGTGATTAACGTGTGATAGAATAAAATAGAAATGAAATGTCAGCACTGAAGAAATAGGCTCATGGCCTGTTGCCGATTCTTGTACTTTTCGTGACTTGATTCACAAGGGATCCGGCCTTTGGAGGCCGGGCGGTTAAGCACAGCAGAATTGTAGCAGTGAGTTGCAAGTTCGGGACCGCATAAATGCTGTGGATGTTCTGCGATGTTAAGAGTCAGCGACAGGCCTACGGCCTACTAAACGCTGGAACCACTATATTATAACTGACGATTGATTGAGATAGCTGCTGGACTTGTTGCCTGGTCCGTAAGTTGCTAGGCATTTTAAGACTGAACATATGCTCCTGCATAGCTTCGTCTAGTCTGTTCTTGAAGGCGTTCATACTCGGAGCGTCAACGATGCTATCAGGGAGGCTGTTCCACATGTCAGTGCTCGAAGCGAGAAGAAATGTTCTAGGGAAGTGTTGATATGAAACAAAAATACGGTCGTCAACAACAATATTTATGGCAGCCTCCCAATTAGTGTATGAACATGGGCCTATGTGGTAATTTTCGCCGACACAAGCAATATGCTGAACTACCAACTGAGGCTAAAACCTTTATCTGATATATTTTGCCGAATAAAATGTACGTTTTCTAATTTTGTAAATCCACGGAGTTTAGTTCCACATAATCACTTACAAAAATTCCATCGTTCGTGAGCTCTTATCTCTGTTAACATAGTTTGAGTTTAAAAGCCATAAAATTTAATGATAAATTGCAATTAATAGTTATTCAATAATTATATTTAATAAACAATTATTATTTCAACAAATAAACTGCCATAAATTACATAGTCATATGATATTAGATGATTTTTTTCAAATTTACCCGCCTTCTTCGCTGTTCCATTTTTCATACGTAGTGAATGTTGGCATCAATTATTAAATGTTACGTAGTGAATGTTTGCATCAATTAATAAATGTTCATGGTATTTTTAATTCAATCTGGAATCTCACAAAGAAAATTTTTCTGAAGCAATGCGTTGTTAATGTGGTTATTATGAACTTTGTGGCTCTGTAGCACGGCAATTGTGGTGCTGACGCCGCCTCAGCCCGCTGCTCCGCCACCCGCCTCTCGTGCTCCGCCACCACGCTCTGAAATCAGTTATTATCATTATAATTATATTATCATTACTAACGTAATTATAATTATATTATCATAACTAACATAATTATAATTATATTATTATTACTAACATAATTATAATTATATTATCATAAGTAAAATAATCATAATTATATTATCATATGTAACATAATTATAAAAGCCCTAAATTTTAGTTCGTATGCATGGGTCTCTACTTAATATAAAATAAAATTTTTCACTATACCTTATTAGTAACTCTATTTAGTAGAACCTTCAACTAAATATAATTTGAATGTTTAAAATAATCAATCAAATACATATAAATTCGAAGAATACATGTAGGCATATATCGTACATGCGGTGCTAAAAATACTCAGAATTTTGAACCTACAGTATTTCCATGCTGGTAAGGCTCCATTTTAACCTTTACAGTTAAATTAATAATAGTTATAACTTACCTCAAAGTTCAGTCATAATCAAACTAATAGTTTAGTAATTATGTTGGAAGATTGAATGTGTTGTTACTTTAGTGAAATTGTTAAAACACTATCTTTATTCTAATAAACACGTTTAAATTACCAATTATTTTTGTTAAATTTTTAAAATGAATAAATGAATATAATAACAATAACATACAAATATTGATCTTAACATGCATTCAATTTCCAACAGTTTGCTCCTAATTGCTCAGCATTCCAAAACATAAAAAATAAATTAGTATTTGCACATTATTAGAATTTGAAATTCTAACCTGAAACTTGGCGCACTCCTCCCGTAGATTGTGCAGAGTTTTCTCTTCGTCTTCCAGTTTCGTCTTCCATGCCTGGATTTCCACCTCCATTTCCTGAGTTTCTGTGACGTGCCGATGCTTCCAGAACTTTAGTTTCATGTCCAGTTTCTCGATAGATTTTTCCAGGTAATAAATCATAGATTCATGAGCTTTTTGCTCCAGCGGTAAATCTTTGGTAATGCTATTCAACTTTTCTTGAACTTCTTCGTTTTGTTTTTCTAGTCTCAGCTTCAAATCAATTAGTTGAACTGAAGCCAACTGCTCTTCGTATTGCAGCCTCTGAGGATTGGCTTCACGTGCATTTTTTATTTCATTTTGAACGGAGTCTAGGCTGTTCTTTAGTTCCTTGTTGTGAACAAGAATCTTACTGTTCAAGTCCTTCAATTGTTTCTGGAACTCTCCGACTCTGTCGACTTTTTCGATGTGCTTTTGTTTCCACCTCCTGCCCTGATAAAGAGCAATAAACTCTTTCTTTGATTCTTGCTCAGCATCTGCTCTGTCAATAGCTTTTTGCAACGTCGCAAAAGAATGCGTTGACGTAACTTCCCGTAGAAGGTCGTCGTATAACTGAACGACGTATCGTACGTCGCAGGCTATCTTACGATACGACAAACTCCCGCTGATGTCCACCGAAGATAAATCTAAATTTTCCGCGTCTGCGGGCTGGCTTTTCTGTTTCAATAAACTCTCCACTAAACGCAAGCCTAGCAACGCCTCATGCAGGATCGGTGCCAGCATTTTTGATAATTTGGCCCCCAAATAATTCGTTTGCTGGCGATTTTCAACCGACATTTGGATGATCTAATGAGAATTTTTTCAACATAAATATTTACTGTGTTCGTAAAGAAATATATTTCTTCATCTGCTCATCGTATTAGCACTCGAAACTCTTAGAAACTATCCAAAAACTTTGAACAAACTTGAAAAATTCTTCAATGTTGATTTAAGAACAATTTTACTCTATATATTCTATCGGATCTAGCAATGAAATTCTATCATCAGTGAGCGTTACATGCTGGAGTTCAGACTTGCCAACACAAGTGAAAGTTTCTGTAGCTGCTGGTCAAAGTTGCTATGGTTACAGTTGCAAGGCCAGCTGTTGCTATGGCAACTGCTTATGTAGCTACTGTTGCTAAGGTAGCTTTTGCTATGCTATCTGTAATTAAGAACTCTTACTTTGTTAACTTTTCAAACCTTTAGTTCAAAAAAGGCAGCTCCTTATGTAACTCTTTATATTGAAACTTCTCATCGCAGTATCATGAGCAGCGTTCGTCGACAACAAATGGAATAAAAAATGTTTCCAGTAAAAATTTTATTTTGAATAATGATTTTATAATATCTTCACTCGCTGAATATAGCTGTATGTTCAACGATGGTAAACTTCGAATACATAATATGACTTTTTGACGCAGTCACTCCCCGCTAAGAGAAAACCTTAAGCTCTGAATTTTGTTTCTGACTTTTAAATATTCATCTACATATGATAACTCATAAATAATATGATATGATTCATATATATGAAAAATTCATATGATAAATAATTTCCAATCCAAATATTTATACCCAATTAATCACATTATAATGCTATCATTTTATTTTGAAATTTAGCACAGCGCATTTGCTCTGAACTCGAATGTTAACTTGAATAATTCGATTAAAATAATGATAAAGGAGGAAGGATGGCGGGGGTTAGTGGTCCCAATAGCAGAGGTGGGGTGCAGAGGGGGGAGGGGTGAGGCAGCGCCCCAGTTCCTCGCACCCCGGGGGGGCCCAATGCTGTCAACAAATAAATACTTTATTTAAGTTTGCACTGCATTGACACGTGACCAAAAAAACAGTACATGGGTTCAATGGGTTCCTAGCGAACCTTCTGTTTATCTTTTACGACGATCTGATCTAATTTGGCTCTATATATAATAATAAGATAATTTGGCTCAATAGATAATAATAAAATAATTTGACTCAATTTATGGTTATAAGAAAATTTAGACGTCTTAAAGCATGTGATGAAAGATAGTCTTGCCCGAATTGAAGCAACATCACAGTGCGGAATATCCAAGATATTTTTGTTTTGTTTAATTAAATTATTGATTGTTTTATTTTCTTTCAATTGGTGATTAAAGAAATGATATATTCATGGTATCAAATGTGCATAAATGGTGCATAATAATAAATAGTATTGAGATGCTTCACTGTTGCAAGTGTTGCAAGTAAACCTATAGGCACAAACATTTTAATTACCTCAATCAAACGCAATATTCAATGGGTCATATTGTCCAATTAGTGACGATTTTTTCTGCTCGTATGATAAGCCTTTTTGACGGGAAAACAAGGTCAACATAACCCACACAATCGCAAAAAATTTCATCGATATTTGGTCAAAATCTCACTCATTCCTTTGAGTGCTCGTACTGATGTGGAGTGAGAGGCCAGTTGCTATTTTATAACGTATTTATCAACAATATTCATCATATATTGTTCATAAAAATCTTATTTTTCAATTTATCATTCAAGATCATCATCATTTTGTATGATCAAAACACATGACTCACCATAACCGCGTCATCGCACCAGTTGAGCTGTGGCTCTGCCAGCTGCAGGTTGTTTACATGTTGCTCCACCAGCGCCAGCAACTGTTATCCGTATCACGGTTATAATAAATATAAGCGGGTATACAGAAGTCAGAATTATATCATTATCATGTACAACTTGAATGAATTCGTAGTTGCAGATTAAACTGTGAAGAAAAAACTTCAACGCAGGTTCATTGTAAGAATTTTACATGGAAAAAATCTAAAGTAAATTTGAGGTCCTTCATGTTTTAAATAACACTTACTTCGTCGATTGATTTATTGTATTAATTAAGAGTAGCCAAAATTTTCTGTATGAATACAAAACAAAACGCCTTTTTTTTAATTTAAAGACCAAAAATCAAAGTTTGAGACCAAAACTCAATTAAAATTATGAATGCACATGGCATTCGATCTTGTCGCGTTTATATGGCCTTACGCCAAATGCCAAATGTGCAACTTCTACGCAATGATTGACCTAAAATTCCTATGGACAAGAAACAGAAACGATGAATAAAGTTTTTTCAACACCTGAAACTGCACATAAAACCAACTTTTTCACTTACATCTTGACCTCGGATACACATTAAAATGAGTGCGTCATATTGTCTAAATAGTGACACACTTTCATACGCACAAGACGAGCAGAGGGCGGATGTACCCTTGAATTAATAGGTCTTTTAGCGGGACCAAACTGGGTCTGGATGACCAGCACATGGCAAAAATGAAAGTGCATCGTTATTTGGACAAATTTACACCTATTTCTCTGAGTGCAGACCCACCTGAGGCACGACGGTCTTGTAGACGCTCGAGGTGTTGGAAATTTGGTAGCGCTCAGCGGGGTCTGAAAATTAGTACAGCTTGTAGTACATTAGCTGCATGGTCTAATGAATGTGTTTCAGATATGAGATGTGTTTTAATTTATTTATGTGTTTTAATATATGAGAAATAAATATTGTTTTTAGTTGTAGTTTTCGTGGTACAGATGGGATGTTAGCTCTTCTTCAATCATTGATTGGCCATCCATGCATGATCTTGACATTTAATAACATGACATTTTTATCGATTTATAACGCAAATGTCATCACGCTTCGGTCGGAAAACAGATCCTCTTGAGCCTTTCTACTCATTCGGCAGAAATTTAAAACCCTATTTCTACATTATAAATAACATCTAATAATAATTGTTAGCAGATGTTATGGGTTGGAGCGTGGCTGCCTTGGTTACCTGCAACGACATCGTAGAGGATTGGGTTGTCAGTGTGGTTGACTTGGTTGTAGGTTGTGACGTTTGGTTGTCTTTGCCCGGGACAGAAATCGTCGTCCTTTAGATTAGGGCAAATTAATGTCATTCATTAACTGATGTAACAATTATATATAAATATTATGCATAATCTATGGTCTGTAATTACGGTGTTCATGAATTATATTCCGATTTT
The DNA here is from genome assembly GCF_000764305.2 of Hyalella azteca. Lineage (NCBI taxonomy): Eukaryota > Metazoa > Arthropoda > Malacostraca > Amphipoda > Hyalellidae > Hyalella > Hyalella azteca. The sequence goes on from NW_025932693.1 coordinate 33,015, forward strand.
TTTATTTATCAAAAAAGAACATTCATCTTTATGATTGCACTCAACGGCATAAATAAATGCCTCCACATCAATCGAGATCAGCATTTATCATGAAATGGTCTGCTGTACAATGTTCATATTTAGCATGCATTGCATTAATGTGCTGAAGAGTGTTTGTATCAAAAACACCACAGTACATATAATACATGCACTGTCTTACAGGCCGTATATATGGTTCCAAATTAACATAATTCATTCATTGCAATACAACTAATACACGAGCAGCACCACAAAACACCATTGTAGTGAGGTCATGCATCGCATCACACATCACTATTATGGTGAGGGCAAGGCCAGCACCACACATCATCATTGTAGTGAAGGTGCTCACAATTTCGAGGAGGTGGGGAGGGGTGGCCCAGGTCCAGAGGTGCAGCTTGTAGGGGCCATCGCGCACGGCCATCAGCAGGTTACCGCGGTACAGAAACACGCTCCTGCGCCGGAAGTTATATCAAAATCTTTTTACGTAACATAAAAATAATTCCATTTAACATAAAAATATTTTTATTTAACATAATAATCTTTTATGTAACATAAAAATCATTTTACGTAACTTAAAAATCCTGTTATGTAATATAAAAAACTTTTTACGTAACATAAAAATCTTTTTATGCAACGTTAAAATCTTTTTATGTGTCGGTTGTATCAATTATTCAATGAGATTGATTTTCCCTAACCTAAAGAGCGGTGAGGAGGAGAGGCTTGTGAGGGTACGAGAAAGTGAGCCCTCTTTGAGGGTGAGAATAATGATATCTGTTGACAGGCCGGGTTTTGAGTGGATGTAGCGGCAGGAAGGAATGTTGTGCTTGCAGTGGTTGAAATTTGACGACAATGTTTCTCAGTTGTTGACAAGTTATAAAGAAAAATGATGTTTTTTAAAGCGGGTTCCGTTTCATCAGGGTTTTTATTCTTATTTCCTTATATCGAGTATAGGGCTTCCTATTCCACGGCCCCGCTGATGCGTCGCCTAAGTCGTCCTCCTACTCCAAGCCTTCGATAGACAGGTCACCCGCCACTAGGGCATTTTAAAGACTGGTTCGGAAAAGTTCATGATGCTGATTTTCGGGGTCTTGGTGACCTGGCTTGTCGTGTGATGGGGATTGACAGGTAATGGGATGGAAGAGCGGCAGTGGTGATCCAAACCATGGTCAGGGTGTCAAATGTGACCGGTAAGTCAAGCGATGTGGGTTGTCCAATGTTTGTTGGAAGTTCTAGGAGAACTTCTAGATGGAAGATCTAAATTAAGTGAAAGAAAATAGAGACTTTTAGGGTCAGTGGATAAGAGGTTTGAGGTGGAATATAGATGTTGATGATATTCAGGTTCGTGTTGTTGGCCTTGATGGTGATAGGTTGTTCTAGTTTTCCTCGTTGAACGAAAGCAATGGCGAGAATCGTCTTAAGAATGTGGATTGCCATGTCAAGAAAGGCGATGTTATTAATAAGCTTATAAATTAGATAATTTTATCTCGAATGCTTTTAATGAGGAAAGTCGTATTTTAGAACAACACTACTTTCATTTAATGCCTGAGGGCATAATTTCCGTCATTAACCTCATTCCATCATTTATCAGTGCACTCTTAAATTACCCTCATTCCATAACCTAGATCACCTCGCCTTAATTTTATAAATTATGAATCCATTGCCCTCAGCCATGACGAAATTCTTTTTATCCAATATATTTAATCATCACTCTAATTTACATCTCAGTCGATTGAACTTATTTGTCATTTTTGGCATCCTGCATCGGAGGTGAGAATAGGCAACACCTGCAAGGCAACACCTGCTAAGAAACACCTCCTAAGCAACACCTGCGAGGCAACACCTGCCAGGCAACACCTGCTAATGTGCAGCTCAGGATGCAGTAGGGTGTTGGACAGCGGTAGGCCGTCCAGCGTTAGGTTCTGAGGTAGAGCAACGCCTGCCAACTCCAAAAAAGTGGGTAAGAAGTCCATGTGGGTCCAGACCTGTACAACACAGAGGAAAGTGGGTAAGAAGTCCATGTGGGTCCAGACCTGTACAACATAACCACGCTGGTATTATATTGAACGCTCCGCCAACATAGAAAAGCCTGCATGAAGAAGCTGCAATAAATTAGCTTACTCTTAATGTCGAAAACTTTGCCTGCATGAAGCCATTGCTGTCTAACGTGACTTCTAAACAATAGCGATAGCGCGAGGTTGCCCAATTCAATACAATTCTGAATAATTATTTTCATGAATAATATCGGTGCTAGACGATGTCTAATCGTTTTTAATATATTATAGAGGTAGAAGAATATCTTTATGATATTATCAGATTAGGCTTAACTTTTTCTGTTATACATTCTCCATAGTTCGTTTTTTCCTTCATGCTTTCCTTCATGAGCGAATTGTTAATAAATGTGTTACGTAGTAATTAATTTCAATGTAAGATGCAATTTTACATTTTTTATTATTCTCCTCCTAAATGTCACTAAAACATAAAATAAGCTTCTTGTTGAGTTTACTACCTGTGTTAATTATTTAAAATTTAAAAACTATGAAAATGACACGTGAATTCACCAAATCTTTTTGAATCTTCCCTACATCTACATGGCGTTTTTTGCTTTCAAACTTTTCGTGAACTTGCGATTTAAAGACATATTATATAGGTACTTTTATTCTGTTTTAATTAGTATAATAAACCATCATCCCTCCATCATCACCTGGTCGGTAGTGGTACCGGCTGGTATGGTCCCAGGCCACCAGAAGATGCCCGGTACCCTCATGCCGCCCTCGAAGGTCGTCTGTTTACCGCACAGAAGTGGTCCGTTGCTGCCGCCTGATATCAAACTTACAATTTATTATATGAATGACCGCATGTTTAATACAATATATATAGTAGTTTTTCAGACATAAACCACAGTCCTTTTCCTTGAAGTTGTCACCAACTTGAAGCACACTCTAAAAAAGTTAAGATACTTTGTCCAAATACTGATGCACTTCTTGTGCTTGTGTGGACCCTCCTAACCCTACTTTGCCCGACAAAAAGACATATAAATGCTACATGCGGAAAAATGTCCCTTTTTGGGGAATATGACGCATTCATTTTTTTGGAACATAATGCATTGTTCATTAATAATGGCATTCGTTATCACAAGTCCCACGAACTTGGTAATATATCAGATAGTGAGGCAGTGGTTCCCAACCTTTTACTCATCCGCACCACTGCACCAGTATAGGTGTACAACTAGCAATACGCATACTACATGTTGGTAGCTGATGGAGTGGGGTAAATGAAGTTGAATGAGGTTCATAATTAATTAATGAAGGTAATTAAGATTGACCTTGCGTTTTACTGACGAGGGCAGCGCCGTTGTCGGACGAGAAGACAACGAGTGTGTTGTTGGACAGGCCATTGCGGTCCAGCTCGTCCAGGATTGCCCCCACTCCAGCGTCCAGGTCCTGGACCGCTGAACCATACCGACCTGCAGGCGTGTGCGGAGTGATTTATTACCAATGAACTTGGGGTACAATGATGGTATAATAAGTGGAAATAAAGGGTGCAGTTTTATCGTCTTCTTTTATTTATTATTATTATTTTAATTACGGTACAGTGGCATTCACATGCCATTAGAATGATAGCACAGGCAGTATCGAATAATCAACTTGTCACCAACGATAAATTAATAAGCCAAAAAGCGAAGAATATTAAAGTAGAATATATAGAATAGTAGAATAAAGTAGAATCGTATTGCCAGAATAGGAGTACATAAATAAGTAAGTGTTAGTTTACTTAAGCACTTGTTGAGATAAGTGACTGCAGCGGCTTTACTTCATTGGCTTGTAGGATTGGGCGATTAAAAAGGATTGGATGTGACACAATGGATAGCAGATGGCTTTTGCAAAACTTATAGGATTAGGGGATTGAATGGGATCTATTCGTATTTATGGGATTCATTGGGATTGTACATGGCTTGCACATATTTATTGCATTAGGAATACACTGGGTTGAGTTTATAAATATTTTTACCTCTGCCGCTCTTGCCGACATACTGGACGTCAGCGTAGGTTGGCGCGTGCGTAGAGTCTGGCGTCCAGAACAAGAAGAAAGGCTTGGCGTCGGCAGCGCGCGCCCTGATGAAGGAGGTTGCCTCTTCTGTCAGCAGACGCGTGTAGTTCGACACGTGGCCAGGGAAGTCGAATTCTTTTTCGTAATACCTGAAGTTGTGAACAGATATTGAGAAAATTTAATAAATTATTATTACTTAAATTAATTATATTAATTGGAGTTGAGTGATATTTGTTAAGATACTACGTGCTGGTTGAGTACAAAACGCACTCTTTGGTCCACCCCGCACCGAACTGTGGAAACATGCGCCCACATCCCCACCATGCACCCTCCAGCCCACCACCCACCCACCTGCCCACCACACCTGCCCACCACCCACCTGCCCACCATCTTGTTGTCCCTAAACACAGCGATGTTAGGTGTGGTCACGTCATCGTAGGGACCGAAGTGGCAGTTGGGGGAGCCGAAGTAGGAGTCAAAGCCGTGCTGTAGCGGCAGGAACTTCTCTTGGTGGCCCAAGTGCCTGGTATTAATTAATAAAGACGATGTATGTATCAAAATAATCTATACCTGACTTACTCTGATATCAAATTGTACCTTTGAAACCTGTTAATGTTAATATATATAGAGGTTTTAGAAGCGATACGTATCATTAGATATTTATGTTTCAGAAGCAATATGTACTTAAAATTTTAACTTGAAAACGTTGAAATACTTGAAATTTCTTGAAACTTCAAACATAAAACGAGGAAACAAGAAACGGAACATGAAACCTATTGATTTAAAATTACTAGAAAGGAAGAACTTTTCGAATTATTATAAATTTCAGGAAGATCTGCTCAGAATAAAGGAAATATCAAAACATCTGCTCAAAATTAATCCCTTATTTTATATCATCTGCCTTCAAGCTCTTGATGAGTTTATTGACCCAACATTGGCCGCATAGATTATCCTACATCCTACATATATCTGTGCTTAAGAAAGTCATCCGAAACAACAGCGACCAAACAGACCAATTTTTAGCACGCCACCGCTGTAAGGTTAAACATTTAAATCCTATATTATCACATCATCTTCTTTCTAGTTTATAATAACAAGTTTATTAAATAAATAAAACCTATATTATCATATCATAAATTTATATGATAATTTAAATTTACGATTTATTTATATGTATTTATGAGGATTCATTCTACGCACCACTTGCCGACCACGGCGCTGACGTAGCCCGCCTGCTGCAGCAGCTCAGAGAGGAGAGTCTCCTCGTCTGCGATGCCCCCTACGATGTCCTGGGGCGTGTACGCTGTAGTGATGATATTATATAGAAATAATAGTTTTATGTACAAAAATATTTATTGTTAGTTATTGTTAGTTATTGTTAATTTAATTTATCAATAAGCCAATGGGTTTTTAATAACAATTCACATTGGAGCCTGAACGCTGAACGATACAAGCAATAATTGATTGGTTGTTAATTATTAGAAATAATTATTAAATTGCACATTTTCAAAATTGATATCGTTTAACTTGTATATATAAAAGTTAGTTATTGTTCCAAATTTTACAAAATGTTTAGAACTATAGGCATTGTGAATTTTATTTAATAATAGGTCAATGTGTTATGAATTCGAATTTTCGTTGGATGAAATTCTAGCATTACGGGTACCTTAGTCCTCTCTTTTGCATTTAGTTATTCTGAAAATATTTTTGAAAATTTATATATATAGTTCACTGCCGACGAAAACGGACGACATTTCGTACCTCATATGGGAAGTATACATTCATAAAATGTTCGTTCATTAAGGTTATCACAGCTAACAATTAAATATGTTTCATCAAGAAATTGCAATCAAGTGTTGTTTTTCCTCACCATTTCTTCCCAAGTCATTGTCGGAGTAGAAGCCATTACGCACGGGCAGCCGGCCTGTCAGCAGCGCTGCGCGAGCTGTAGGAGCAATCAAATGTTCGTAACTTTGTCTAGAACAACTTCTATGTTCTCTAATTTATCTAAGTTCTACTCAAATGTTCGCAAGTTTGTCTAAATCTACTTAAATTTATAAAGATTTGCCTAAAGTTTTACGCAAATATTTTCAGCTTTGTTGATATCAACTTAAAAGTTTATATAACTTAAAAGTTTATATATATTATAAAAGTTGTCTAACGTTCTAATCGAATGTTCTCGGCTTTGTTGAAATCAATTCAAATGTTTTCTAATTTTTTTTAACGTTCTACTCAAATGTGTTCGGCTTTGTCAAAATCTACTTAATAGATTTCTAATATGTCTAACGATCTACTCATATGTTCTCGGCTTTCTCTAAATCAATTCAAATGTTTTCTAATTTGTCTAACGTTCTACTCAAATGTTTTCGGCACAGTCTAAATCTACTTAAATTTTTACTAATTTGTCTAACGTTCGATGTAGATATTTTATATTTTGTCTACGTTCTACGCTAATTTTATTAAATTCGTAATTCCTTAAGAACCTTCCATTTTTAGACTCATTAAATGAAAATGTTGACTTTTGGCCAAAATTTACATGATTTGCTTAATACCCGGATCGTAATAACATTCAATTTGAACAACATTCTAAAAAAATAATACATATTTACCAAGGTATAATCTGCCGTTATTAATTAATTAATTACGGAAGAATCGAAAAATTATAAATTCGCAAATAAGTCATGTAATCTAGTGTTGGTTGCCACATGGGCCTAATCGTTTCATGTTTCCGGTGTTCCAAACGTGTAATTTTTATTGCTGAAATGTTATTATATATTAGGTGACACTTAAATTAACTACCTACACACACAGTATTATGCTACGAATATTTTTCACTCGTTAGGTTAATGAAATCTCTTGTATCAGCAAATATCATGATTGATTGGATAAACGGTTCACCGTACTCACAATTATTATTATAACATCATTATGTGGTTAATAATGTTAACTGGACACACATAACTGTTATCATAACATGATTGTGTGGAAAATAATGATCACTTTTTTGCATTTAGCTAATTTTTGACTGGTTTTTCCTAGAAATAAAAATGGCGCTTCGGTCATAGTTGAATTCAGCCTGGGGTTTATTTTATTGGGTTTTTGAACCGTCACTCTTGCTCGGCATGCTGTTCTTCTGTAACATTATTCTCCACCATATAACCTTACCTATTCCGTATTCAACATATGTGATGTACGAGTACTCAACAGCTATGAGACTCGAGGTTTTGTTGGTGAATGGAAACCTTTGGCAGGCTGGCCACGTGGTTTAAGTTCAGAGTACCAGAAACGAAGCAGTGAGTCGTGGGTTCGATACCAGCAACCAAATGTGTAAAGTTATGATCGAAATCGGCGAAGCGGTTGGGTAGAGTGGATATTGGAGCAGTGAGTTGAGGGTTCGAGACCCACAATAAGCTGTGAAAATTCTGCGCTGCTCAGAATCGGCGACATGCATAGTAACCTAACTTGCAACGCAGACTTCGCTATTCTTATTGTGAAACTTGAAAACAATTCTATTCAATGAAACTGAGAGCCTTCAGCAATAGCTGCGCTAGTTTTCTCTGTGTAACGCATAATTTACACAAATAATTACTTCGACTTCAAAACATCGCCACGTAATTAAATTTTAATAGCGTGTCGTGTATGAAGTCAGTTTAGTATTCAATTGACGACTGAATTGATAATTAATCATTATTGTCGCCGAGTATCTCCCGAGTAATTTTAGTTTTTTGTCACGCGTCACGAAATGCATTTCACTTATTCCTATAATCAACGCCGACCTAATTTGATACACCATACTTTACCATACACTATAGTACCAAACTATACAATACACTATACTATACTATCGGTTACGATATTCCATACTATATATACCTTATTATACTCTACTATATTCTAGCATATATACATTCTACATACATTCTATTCTATTCTATCATACTGGCGTTTAAAAAAAATATAACTCAGTACTCACTGCAGTGAGTGACAGAGAGCGCATTTTATCGTCGAGGAAAACGTGAAGTCACGGACGGACAGACAGACGGACCGACGGACGGACGGACATGGCGAGCACAATAGTTCATTTTTTTCATAAATGAGAAAATGCGCTAAAAAGAAATTGATGCGCTAAAAAAATGAAAGAAAATGTCATACTGGCGTTGTAAAAAAGCCATACCGTGAGTGAATGGCATTTAAAAGAAGATGAGGATAATAAACTGATGTGGCATTTAAATAACACCAGGACAATAAACTGACATGGGGAGCAGAGGGGGGCAGAGGCGTACATGGCGGGCACCAGCACCCCCTCCCGCGCCATGCGGTCCAGCTGGGGGGTCTCGCGCCCCGGCTCCCCAAAACACCCCAGGTCCCCCCACCCCAACTGTCAGGGGTCAGGGGGTACACGAGTCAGCTGTGGGCACTACACTCAGAGAAATGAATGAGACCTTGACCAAATGGGGATGCAATTCTTGAACTGGCGTGGGACAACCTGACCAAGATTATGTGGGCAAAAAGGCGTATCAGAGCAATGGGCAGATAGAGTGTCATTAATTCAATTCTACAATTAGACATGTTTATTTTTATGAGTGTGTAGTAATTCATTATTTAGTTTTTGCATAGAGTAAGTTTTTCGTACATTATATCCAATCAATAAGTTTCCAAAAGCATATATATGAGAAAACATTCAGAAACGAATATTGGCAACTCAGTTGTATGCTCACGTCGTCCATCAGCATGACGACGAAGTTTGGTGGGTTGCCTCCGTAGGCTTCCTCACTCAACAGGCTTGATGCCAGAAACAGCAGCCAAAAATACGACTTCCTTAGCATATTTGCTTCAATTAGCTATAAACAATTTTAGGACCGAAAAATTACCTACATCTGCCAAAGATAGAACATTGTGAATTTTGGCCATTTTAAATGTTTTACGCTCCGTGCTATTCATATTGAATGAAAATGAATACATTAATTAAAACGGTATTACTTTAGATTAAGTGCATCCAAAAAAGTTTTTTTTTAATTATATGTTTCTTGGGGTGTAGATTAAGAATCTGAAATCCGTTTTTTGGCGGTCGGCATCGGAAAAAGGATTTTTTCCCGATTTTTTATATATTTTCTACATTAGAATAAATGAAAACATCTCACGGATCCAACACGCAATAAACTTTTTATTTCAGACTTAACGCAGTCACTTAACAGGTGACAAACTGTAAAGTTATATGTACTTTTATTTATTTTCAAAATCAAAATAATCGACCGTACCAACGAGCTTTACACTTCAACACCAGAGAAAACTTGGCAACACCCGATCATTCTTTCTAAGCAAATACATTCGCTAGTATGTTAATGTTATCCCTCACTACATCACCTATTAATTTTGCATTGAATGTCAGCTTGTCATTCATAGCAGGATCATCCAACATGTCACTACGAAAGGAAACCTACAACTGAGCGATGTGCATGCATCAAGATCTCACCGTATCTGGAACAGTTGCCAGATGTTCTTTCAAATTCATGCAAGAACCATTTCCAATTAAATCTTTGCGCTTACATACATTTGATTATGATTTCCTGTACAATAGGTTCAACGTTAAATCTCATGTTAATATTAATGGTTTATATACGAGGAATGAATATGAATAACACAATTAAAAAAATCAAAGTGTTATCTATTCTGGTCATCTGTTGATGGTCTGATAGTTTCTATCTGTTGCGCCATGAGAGACAGATAGTTACTATCTGTGCCCTCGTGGTTCTTTTACAGTTGCCTGACAACGAAACTAGCACTGCTTGACTAATAAATGAAAGGGGGAAAAAAGGGAGGTAGATCCCAGACAGAAAAGAGAGGTACAGATCCCAAATTATATTCTTCGATAAGGTACTAATTTGTTAGAGTTGTCAATTTATGATCGTATTTTTCTGGAATGACCTAAATAAGAAAGATGAAAAAAAATCCTGTAAACAAATGGCTTTTTCTACCTCCTATAGTAAATCTATTTGTGTGAAGTTGCTATTCAGATAATTTTCAAAAACTACAATTATCAGTTATTGTTTATTAACAAAACTATTAAAATCTACTGCATGAATAAAGCGTAGGAACATAAATCGAACTTTAGTTTATTGACCAAAGCTTATGTAGAGTTGTTAAGAGCCAGGCGAGCAATTATAGGCAGGATGTGACATGGCCGTAAAGTTGGGGTAAAAAACGTGGAAGCGAGTTTGTTTATATAGCGGTTATCTATATAGCGGTGTCATCGTTTATTAGGCCGTAGGCCTGTCGCCGATTCTCAACATTGTAGAACTTCCACAGCTTGTTGCGGGCTTGAACTCGCAACTCACTGCTTCAAATTTTCTTTGCTTAACCGCCCGGCCTCCTTGCCGATTCTGACCAGAAACTGGCGCACAGAGCTGGGATCGAACCCGCGCCTCTCTGCTCCAATCTTGGTACTCTGAACTTAAACTACTGGGCCACCCTGTGGGCTGTGGCCAGTGGTTAACCATCTCATAGTTCAGAATGGCCGAGAGTATCGTAAGGGCTGACCCTTATATAACGCGAAACTCTCGCGGCGTCCCTTGGTAGGCTTATTTGTGCGCAACGTCTGCCTATGTAAGGACCCAAACATTCGCACTTAAAGGTTGTTATCGTTGAGTGCATTTCAAGTGCAAGAGTTTTTCCAAGTGTATTGATGAGGCACATTCAAGACCTTTCACTCTTAACGAGAAATGCGTCTCATCTCTACTTCCCATTTATAATGCATCTTTATCCGATGTTAAAAGAGTAGCAATTCCTCGATTCGTCAATTATTCTTGCAGCTCTTCCGACAAAATTTGAAATTAGTTTTCTTTTCCGTGTACAATGAATCCCCTCTAAAGTTTCAAGAAGAAAGTTATGTAGTCAGCATGACGGCAATCCTTGCCAAGTTGTGGCCGAAGACTCGAGCAGATTTTTTCACCACTTCAAAATTTGAATAAGCAAATAGGGAACGTTCTAAATAGTCACCGATACAGGAGGGAATTTATTGTTTCCCCTTGGAACAAGCGACGTCCACGACAGCAGCTCCACTCACCACACTGGATCTCCTCCAACAGTTATAGCCGTTGACACCAACAGTGATGCACTTTATGGCTATTGTGAGTCATCCTGACCCACGCTGGGCCGGCAAAAGGGCATACCAGTGCTACTTGCACAAAATTCATCACTATTTGAACTATATGACCCATTAATTTTTCTGAGTGTTCCCTGCAGACGCTAAGAGATTCAACAACATAAACGTAGCACTAATACAAGAAACAAAACTACAACACAGACATAAAACACCCAACATCCCGTCCTACTCCACAATGCGACAAGACAGAGCACATGGAGCTGGCGGGGGTCTCATCACATACATACATGAGAGCGTCTCGTACATCGACACCACACAACAGGCGCGCAGACACATAAATGCAGACCAACACCTTGAACTTCAATCACTTAGAGTACAGACAGGCCACAACACCAACATCACACTCATAAACACCTACATTCCCCCACACAACTCTCCAGGATTACCTGCTAACTACCAATTCTCACTACAGGCCCTGGATACACAAAACAACATCATCCTGGGCGGTGACTTCAACGCCAAGCCCCCAGGATGGTATACATTAATGACCAGCCACACAAAGGAGCACCAATACAGACCAAACATCACACTAAACAACACCCCGATCCCGCACACACACGAAACAAAAATACTAGGGGTCACTTACAATACCTCCATGACATTCGGCCCTCACATCAACAACATAGTGAACAACGCAAACATCAGACACAACTCACTTCGGGCCCTAGGCGGTACCAAATTCGGCAAAAACAAAGAAACACTAGCACCAACATACAAACAGTTCATCAGAACAGTGCTGGCTTATGCCAGCCCCGCCTGGGCGCCCGCTCTATCCAACACAAACATACAGAAACTCCAAACACTACAAAACAAAGCACTCAGGATAGTCACAGGCTGCACACAAAGCGCCCCCATAGAACCCCTTCATGCAGAAACAAAAATACTTCCCATAAAAGCACACCTCGACATGAGAGGAACACGATTCATAGCCGCAGCCATAAACAACACACAACACCCGTGCCACTACCTACGCAACCACCCTCCTACACACAGACAAATAGTGCAAACCCCACACAGATACTACACCAACATACTAGATACAGTACCCCCACCCCAAGGCAACACCAGCACAAAAAAACACTTACACACAATTATGACACTTAGAACGCTGGAGCTGGCCGGCAACAACAAAGTCCTTGGACAAAACACTTACACACAATTATGACACTTAGAACGCTGGAGCTGGCCGGCAACAACAAAGTCCTTGGACACCCATCACCTGACATAAGCAGCACAGAAACAAATCTCTCTAGACTGGAGAGAGTACACCTAGCCAGGCTTCGCTGCGGCCACCACCCCTCACTACAAACATACGCAAACAGAATAGGCCAAGCAGACACAGACACCTGCCCATCCTGCCAGAGAGCTCCCCACACAATCACTCACATTCTCCTGGAATGTCCGCTCTGGCAGGACCTCAGACAACACCACCACATAACCTCGGCCCTACAGCTCTTGGGCGACCCCCTGTCGGTGGTGTCGTACTTGCGCGAGGGGGGTCTCCTGCAAAATTGAGACCGGGGAACCACAACAACAACAACATGCAAATACGTACTTAAAGATAACGTCTAAAGGAAAACGCAAGCCATCATTAACACTTTATATCTTGACCATGAGATTACATATGAAAAATACATGTAATAGATCCCTGCACGGTCACGAAAACATACAAAAATTAACCTAAATTTAGGAATGGAAGTGGAAGAGGTGCAAGCAAAACCTAAACGTTGATATGCCACTGAACGAGGGAGGTTCATGCGATACAAACTAAAACGTGAACCATTCTTAAAAAAATATAACCAGAATAGATGGAAAAATATCCTTACAAAAACAACTTAACCTCCATTCCACTTATGAGTAACACGAAACTTATCTCTACAAGCACCAGAATTTGGAACTTACAAGTAAAACATAATGTACGAAAGACAGTTTGTTTCTACCGGTCACAGCCTGGGACCAATAAAGAAAAGTAATTTGAAGCGAAACACAAATTTTACACCAAGAGAAATTAGCGGGTCATTGTCCAAATAGCGACTCACTTTCTGCCCTTATGTGACTCATGCGTCCCAGTCTGGTCCAGCTCAAAGGCTATCAGTGCTTCATGCACTAAGTGTGTCACTATTTAGACAATATTACCGTACCCATTCATTTTTAGGGTGCACGGAGAAATAAAATGAACGAGAAAAGTTGATCGACTTTCTCGTATTTAACGCAAAAATCGGAAATACTATTGATTGATATCGGATTGATATTTACACTATTGATGTAAATAATGCAAGACACATTTTCACACTACCAGTAACGTAAAAAATGTTTTGGTTTATCATCCTCAACTGTTATTAGAAGAAATAAATCCAACTGCAACCACCAATCCCAAAAAACATCGTAGAAAAATCGTTACCTACAAGGAGGACATGCAAGTCATGAGAGGACGAGACGAGTGTGCCTGCCTGCTTCCGTTAAACAATTATTTTACGAGAGAGAAACTATGATCCGAAGCAGCCAAGAATCTGTGATAAAACAACTATCCGGAAGACAGATGGTCTTCCACCACAGCTTTATTGTATTTTTGTACCTTAAACCATCGCAGAAAATACGCATTTCCTTTTTTAAACAACGCAAAACGACAAAGAATGAGATCATTTAACACCCATAGACAAGGAAGGTGCTAGTACAAAAAGCTATGCAGACTGCAATGCCACACATGAAAAGCCTCAAACTCATATTAATACATCATCTCTCCATCTGATAATTAAACTAGAAATAAAAGTAACATATTACAAAACTCAACCACTATTTATCAGTTTGGTTGCGGCACTGTAGCGCTTCCCTTAAGACATAAAATGGAAACGCGTCAATAAGGAACTATAATTAATCACAGTTGTAAAATCAGAGAATGGCAAACCCATAAACATGTACGAGAAATGTTCTTTACTCCTAATTATAGAATTGCAAATTCACGCATTCAGGCAGAGACCTCACATGCGATAAGCAAGGCTCAAGATATAACAAATATAAGCTTGTTATGACCATTTCTCGTCTTGACAATGTATATTTATATTCTAAGAGCGGCTCCGCTAACGCTGTTCGGAAAAGGTGATGTGAAAATTCACGATGTAAAGTTTGAACATACTTCAAATTGATTCAAATCCTTTTACGGCCAAGCACGCCAGTTTCGTGTATCAAAGATGCACTAATTAAGCATATAATTAAATCTCTTATCGCATTGAAATTCTTATCGACTCGGTCCAGTCCAGACATATATGCATGGTAATCAGATCCAATTTATATCAGTAATTAGTATATACGATACGGTAATCACTGGTTAATAATAAAAAAACAACGTTCAAAATATTCTTGAATGAGGAAATGTGCAGTAATAAAAATAGAGCGACTATAGCCTCGTTAAAGACATGTTAGTTTTCAATTCTGCCACGAAGCTTTCAACAGGACTATTGCCTTCCGCAGCACAATCGTAACATGCTCAACTTAACCATTTTCCTAGGAAGAGATAAAATTAAAGTAGCGCACAGCCATTAGATTAGAAATATGTTGTATAAGTTAAAGGCGATAGGAAAGATTTTCGTGTTTGTAGTTATCAAATGCGTTGGTAGAGACTTGCAGTGATTGTAGTCATCTAATGTGTTGGTAGAGACTTCCTACGTTAGCAATATTCGTGGTGCGTGTTATTGTTAAAGTTCATAAAATCGTCGTGAGTTTTACATTTTGAAACGTTCATAGACGTTGGTCAAGACTTTGGTGATCTCGGCAGAGAAATACTTCCAAGGTAAGCCATACTTCTCGACGTCCTGCTTGTCAGGGTGGTAGTGGATGCACGCCTTCAGGAACAACTGCCAAATGAATCATGGAAATTATAGAAATACTCACAGCAGAAATGATGAGTCTTGAGCTTGAATAAAATCGATTATTAACAGAAAAATATGCCAGTTGAACAGTTTTATTTTGAATTATTACGACAGTTCTAACATTACATATGTTAGGACATGTTAAACACAAAGCTTTTGAAGCAATATGGTACTGAAAATGAAGGGAAAGTTGAATTAAAGTCGAACATAATAAGGTTCCGTCAACATATTTGGCTACTTCAAGAGCTTACCTTCTTCAGATTTGACAGACCCATGGTCTTGAGCTCAGCTTCGGTGAAGATCAGTTTGTGGTCCTTGTTCTTAGGAGGGAAATTCTGGTAGATCTTCAGCAGCAGAAGATGAGTCGAGCCACAGCTGTACTTTGATTGGAAGTAGTGAAGCCTCGACAGGTCAAATTGAAGGCCCTGAAAACGGAGAAGAAAATATAGGTTGCACCGAAAAGTTTAATAACTTCCCGTAACCGGAGGGCAACCTTGACTGAAGAAATGGCAATATAAGATCTTGTATATATGCCAAATCTATTGATGATCTATAATTCTATATTGTAGACTAAAGTTTGTAAATTAAATAATCAATTGATTCGATGTCTAACATCAAACCAATTCCATCATAACAGTTCAGCCTCTAATATGAACCTTCAATTCTCAGGTTTAAGTCAGGTCATTTTAGCAAAAGTAGCATAACAACATTAGATTTCTGCACTACCCAAATATCAATTTGAAACCGAAATCTAAAAGATTTTTTCCAACATTTTGTGCCAGACCTAAACCATTTTATTTAATATTAGTATTTTTCTCACCATTTAGTGACAAATTAAAGAGAAATTTCTATTCTATGAAGAATACATTGTTTACTCACAGCAAGGTGTTCCTGTCGCAGCTCTTCCTCGCGCCGCTGCTGCTCCACCAGGGACTCCTCCTGGAACCTCGCCACGCTGTCACGCGCCAAAATGAACCAGTCTGGAAAACGGCAACTTTATTATTCAACACAACTATATAGAGCAACAGCATGCAATAAACGTACAGCTAACTTATTCAGCAGAAAATTTAACAAGTTTGAAGGTTTGATGAAATTTATTGTCATTTAATAGGACGTGCAACATCTAGGCATACAGGATAAAAGCAGTTAACCATTTCTTTGGCTTAGTTTCAGCTTGAGAAAATTTTCGATATATTGCCCTGGGAGAATCAATAAAGTGCAAAATAATCAATATTTATTCTTGTAATGTCCACAGGTTATTTTAAAATTCTCTCATGGGGTCGAACTCATGTTTTATACAAAACAAACGCCAATGACAGTAGAAAGACTGGTGGAGTGAATGGAGCCATACCCTCATTGACAAAACTTTTAGGCGCTGCCGAGTGTGCCAGCTGCAAGCTATGGATGAAGTATTTCTTGGCTTTGCATGGCATCTTCAGAATCTGATCGTAGACTTTGCCTATGCGGCTTGATGCTATGGCTTCATGTTCAATCTGTGAGAAATAAATAACATGAATCACACAAGAAGTAATTCTTCAATATTTTTATTAATGCTATCACCTCATCTTTTAATGTGAACTGTAAGCTTTTTGCCGATGACGCCGTGTTCTATGTCCCCGATCTCTGCCGCGTCTACGTCGTGGGAGTACCCTGGCCTGCGCGTCGGCCGGATGCCCGGCATACTCGCGGGTCAGGCCAAACGGCAGAGGCTCCCCGCCCGGATCGCTACCGGACGGAGGCTCCTCTCTTCATTTTTTCAACCAAAGGTTGGGGACCTCGGCCTCCCCTTCCCCCCTACCCACTTCTTTGGCCGCCTGTCTTTCCTGAGGCACCCTATGCCCTTCTCTTCTCTCACATTTTCTTCCTACTCGTAATTCTCCTCCTGACCCAGGGTATCCATCCCAACCCTGGCCCGCACCCCTGCTCAGTCTGCTCCCTCCCAGTTACAAAGCGATGTTAGTCGTTCCTGTGCTCCAGGTGCAATGCCTGGACCCACAAACGGTGCTCCGGGCTTTGCTTCATTCACCTCTACTCCGCAGACTGGAATCAGTTAGCAAAGGCTCCAGTTAAGAAAAAAATTGATTAAAAACAAAGAATATTGATTACATTTACCTCGCTGAGCAAAAAAAAAGTTCACTTATCGTCTCACAAATTACAAGCCGTCCTGTAAGCTTACAGATACAGAAAAAATGCTATGATGCTGCTGATATGAAGCTTGCAGTGGACAAGGTTGTTGTGAATGCTCAATGGCATGTTCATGGATACTGTAATATCACATCAATAATACAGTAATATCCCATCAATAATACCATACCGTCAACTGGGTGATTTGGCCCTGTTCATAATGATGGCCAAAGTGGGGTAATAAATGGTCATAAACAGTGGCCAAAGTCACTCAGGTGTTTATGACCTGGTTTACAACCCTGGCGTTTATGACCCCGGCGTTTACGACCCCGCGTTTACAACCCCAGCATGAATCAAAAACACAGGGGAAGTCACCCCAGTTGACGGTAATTAATGTTTATGGTAATATCATATCAATGAAGGAAAAACTAGTAAAAGTCACAGAAAATGTCATTTATTCTACCTCTACATTGTCTACAATGAAAGAGGAGGACTTCAGAGTACTGTTAGTAATGGATGAGTACGCTCTGCATGCTTCAAATGTTTTAAAATTAAGTTTTATTCCGAGTGTCCCGAGAAGCCCCGTTCGACGGGGCTACTCGGGA
Organism: Hyalella azteca; assembly: GCF_000764305.2. Lineage (NCBI taxonomy): Eukaryota > Metazoa > Arthropoda > Malacostraca > Amphipoda > Hyalellidae > Hyalella > Hyalella azteca. Next base: position 50,840 of record NW_025932693.1, read on the forward strand.
CACTTTTTTTTTTGCTTCTGGCACCTTACGAATAGCATATGGAATTTTTTTGACAATGCCATTTGATAGCCCTTGCAAAGAGCTATAAAATGAGCCTAAACTTGTTTATGAAATGTTTCATCGTAAGAAGTTATTAACAGTTATTAACAAAAAAATGCTCAAAACTGTCCCGAGTAGCCCCGGTTGATGGTATGTCCCTAATGTGTCGGAATATGGTTGATGGTATGTCCCCTTCTTACCATTGGAATATGGTTTACCCTATTAATGATGGTAAGAAGTTTTTAACAAAAAATTCTCAAAGCCATGCCTTATTAGTCATTACCCTGTTTTAATTTGAAGGTACGTACCAAAACCAAAAGGAGACCCAACTTAATGCCTTACTGCATACCAAGGAGTGAGGAGTCCTCACTCCTTGGTACCATCAAACGGGGTAAAAAGGGATGGTTTTGAGCATTTTTTGTTAATAACTTCTTACCATGAAACATTTCAGAAACAAGTTTAGGCTCATTTTATACCGTCAACCGGGGCTACTCGGGACGGGCAGGGTAACTCGGGACAGTCCTCCGACACGGCATAAAACTGTTTTAGTAACAAAACTAATTGGAATATTGCGTAAACGTCAACATTTTTCTTATCCATGTAGTATAAAGGAAGTTCAAAACTACTACATTCACTAGCTTTGAAAAATTCCTGAAAAATATGGTGAAAAACAATATTTTGAAAAGTTACTTCTGCTAACGTCTGTAGTAAAAAAAATATTCACCGTATTAAAAAATTTTGCTTATTTCATTCCAAAAAAAATGGCGGTCATTTCCGCACAGCGGGGCTACTCGGGACTTCCCCCTCCCCGGGGCTATTTGGGACACCCCAAAAGCACATTTACAGTAGAACCTCAGTTAGCAAAGGCTCCAATTAAGAAAAAAATTGATTAAAAACAAAGAATATTGATCAAATTTACCTTGCTGAGCAAAAAAGTTCACTTATCAAAAAATTACCAGTGCATCATCAGTCATCACAAAATTGTGCATAGAATGTCATATTTAGAATTGTGCACCAGACATCGTAGAATGGAAAGTAATTGACCTAAGCTATTTTTTATTTCTCCAAAACATATGATGGTTGTCACTAAAACATTCCTTTCTGTTTCAGGTATGTTTTTCACTATCTATTTAGTGCATTTTCTCATTTATGGAAAAAATGCACTATCGCGCTTGCCATGTCTGTCTCACTGTCTGTCCGTTCATCTGTCCGTCCATCCGTGACCTCAAGTTTTCGTCAACGAGAAAATGAGCTCTCTGTCACTCACTGCAGTGAGTACTGAGTTATATTTTTTTTAATTCCCTTAACCCAATTAAAATGGTGTGAAATTACAAGCCGTCCTGTAAACTTACAGATACAGAAAAAATGCTATAAGGCTGCTGATATGAAGCTTGCAATGCAAGAGAACAGCATTGGGTTCATGAGAGGTGTGCGAAAGAAAGGCAAAGCAATACACAGAAAAGTGGATGTGTGAGCAGCACAAGGAGGAGGAGCGTGAAAAGAGGAAAATAAACCTCACACTACTACAGCTTAATATCAACGGAATAAGAAACAAACTTGAGGAACTGAAGGAAATAGTGCAAAAGAAGAAATCGCATGTCATAATGATCGAGGAGACCAAACTTCAAGAACAGCACAAAACACCAATACTGGAAGAGTACTCATCAGTCAGATGTGATAGACCACAAGGAAATGGCAGAGGAGGGTTGCTAACCTACATCCATAGCAATCTTCAATTCAGGGAGCTCACCAACTTCCAAACTTATATTAATGGAGCAGAGAGATCTGTAGTGGAAATAAGAGACGGAAGGAACTTCACATTGAGACTGGCGAATATATACATACCACCAAGAGATATCAATGCTGATCAGGATGAAATAAAAACAAACCAGTGCATCCAAGAGCTACTAACAGCTGATACCATCCTAGCAGGAGATGTGAATGTGCATGCTCCTCTCTGGCACTCCAGCATCACAGATGCCAGAGTAATATACATAGAAGAGCTGCTACTCACCTCAGATATGACCACGATGAATGAAGAAACACCTACTAGAATACCATTTGATCAGACACAAAGACGAACATCACCAGATATCACAGTACTCTCACAAGACCTGAAGAGATACTCAAAGTGGGAAACAATGACAACAACATCATCAGACCACCTCCAAATCATACTGGAAATACAAACCCACAATAAAGAAAAGAGTATAAGAATACAGAAGACCTATATTAATTTCAAGAAAGCAAAGTGGGATTGCTACAAAGAATATATTGGCAGTATGCTAACAGTAGATGATGGAAGACCATATAACATCAGAGAGGCAACAAAGAGAATATAACTAGCAATAAGGAAAGCAAGCAAGAAATTCATACCACAAGGAAATGTAAAATTAAAAATAAATCCCTTACTGGAGTGCATAAAGGAACAAATAAGAGATAGAGACAACACCAGAGAGATTGGAGAAGACCCAGAGAGAGTAAAAGAGTTAAACAACAACATCAATGAAAACATCAAGAAGCATAAGAGGGAAAAATGGAAAACATTTGTTGCAGAAGACTGGGACCAAAGGAAAAACACGGATAAATACTGGAAAGTGATGAAGGGAATTCAGGGTAAGACCGAGGGAAGAGTAACTAATATCATGATCAAATTTGGAATGAAGCTGAAAAAGGCCAAGAAATAAATTGCAGGTTTTGCTAAGCTATACACGGGATCCGCAAAGAAGGTAAGCAGCAGACTCAAAAGAACAACTAACTGGAAGCTAGAGAAGATAGTGAGAGAGGAGGTTGTTGTTAGGGGCCACATGCTGGTATATAAACTATTTAGTAATTATTATAAGTGTCTTGTATTAATCCTCTCTTTCTATTGTCCCAGTGTGTGATTACTTGAGCGACAGCCAGATAAATTCAGACTAGTGTAAAATCACATTCATTGACAGTCTGGCTAGTTGAGTGAAGCAGTGCAATACTGATCTGCTCCTATTTCGTGCTGATTAACCTGCTATAAACAAACCTGCTTCCTGGTCATTTACTGCCATGCTGACTCATCACTGACCTCATATGAATATCATGGCTCTTAAATAGGTGAGTAAAGGGAATAATTTCGCCACGCATCTCAGTCCTAAATTTTAATTATTGAATGTTATCAGTAAATGTTTGTAAATATCATCAATCATCCCTTTAAATTGTTCTAGAGTTTAGTAGGAGGTAGCTAATGTGAATTTATGATTTTCAAGTGTATGTATGTGTTTCAAGTGTTTTGTTGGATAGGTTTTATGTGTTCTTGTTCCTGCACTTTTGCAGAGCGGCCAACGTGGGGCATATTCTGGGCCAATTTGGGGCGCATTCCGGCAAGTTCTGAGCTAGTTTGATGCCAGTTCTGGACAAGTGACAGGCAAGCTTTGGGCTGACTGAGCTACATTGCAGTCGAGTCTTGGGCTGCTCTTGAGCTACTCAACCTATGTCACGAGAAACTCGTATGACCTATGTCACAAGAAACTCGTATGACCTATATCACGAGAAACTCGTATGACCTATGTCACGAGAAACTCTTATGACCTATGTCACGAGAAACTCGTATCAAGCATGCGACAATATATCAGAGCTGTCATTGAATCTGTCAAGATGGCTTCTAGCAAACAAGCTAGTGGCACATACAGACAAGACCAAGTTGAGGCTTTTTACTCCCAGACCAGTTTCCATTTTATGTGACACCACCTTCAATGGGACAATTTTACAATGGATAGATGAATTCAGGTATCTTAGTTTAATCCTAGATAACAAGATCTCCTTCAATAAACACATTAACCATGTCTGTCAGGGACTGAGCAAAGCCCACGGAGTTCTGCGTGCTTTATCAAATGTTTTACTTTTTCCTTCATTAAAAACGTTCATTAAAAACGTCCTTATCAAAACTATCAAGCACTTTAGTTAATCTGGGGTGGTGTACCTTTCAATACAAAAAAAAACAAGTCATCACACTACTTAATAAATCGTTGCGTTCTATGCTTAGGATTAGGTATGACAATAATATTCCATTGATATGCACCAACAAATTGTATAGGCAGTCAAAAATTTTAAAACTCGATGATATGGTTTAATTGTGTGTGTCAAATGTTTTAATGAATTGCCAGATGAGTTCAGACAAGATTGCTCTAAAAGGTTTTTAAAAATAAAATAAAGTGATTTTATTTTTAACCAGTTTCAATTTGATTTTGATTATTATGCAAGTTTTAGGCATTTTAGCTAGATGTTGCAGCTGTACTCTGTTTTACTAAGTGTAATGTTGATATTGCCTCTTTTATGCCGATTTTTCTACTATGAGATGCAGTTATCCCTTTTTTTAAGGCTTTTGTCATTGGTTTTGCTTATTTTAGAAATTTGTTACTTGTTTGTTCTAATCTTTGTCTTGTTATCATTGGAATTGAGTCTTGTACCTATTGTTTTGCCTGCAAAGCTTTTTTAGCTTATATGGGCATTCACCTGGAAGCCTTGCTATTTTATTTCACGTCTCTTTCATATTTGATTGTAACGTGTGCTGTGTGACTAAATAAATAAATAGAATAAAAATAATCCGTAATCACAAGTGCTGTTGATTTTGATGTGTAATTAAATTAAAATTTGGGCAGACACAAGTTTTTTTGCATTATTTTCATGTTCTCAAAAATAATTTAGGAAAACATTCAACTGAGCATAAATGATATATTCATGTCAAACACTAAATTGCCTATATTCAGGAGAGAAAAAATAAGACCAACAAGTTTAGCAACTTAGAAAGAAGATGTCATTAAAAGGTTTCAAAATTTGACATCAGTGGTTAGCTTTGCTTCACTATTATTCTCACCTCAACATCTCTAGCAGAGATGACAGCCTCCACATACCAGTCCAGCACCTCCATGATCAAGGACATCTTCAGCTCCTCGCTGTCCATCACTGCCTTCTGCAGCAAGCTATCCCCTGAAAAAGCAATAATTGTTTAATATGTTATTTACAAACTACATATATTTGAAGAAAAAATGAAAGGGAAATATTAGTTGAGCATATAGATATTTAAAAATACTTTCTTTCTGAGCTATTGTATTCACCCAACAATAAAAAGAATTCTAGACAATTTCAATGTTTTAATCAGAACACAAAAGCATTTCTGAGACATTCCACAATGTAACAACCAACACATAGATATATTCAACATACCCATTGCAACAGCCTGCATAGACTCAGCACTGGCAGTATGCAGGAGGACGTCACCACTGAGCACCTCAGCCTCGCTCACCACAAGGGGATCACGTGCCCCCAGTCGTCTCATCTCTTCAATGGGACGATAACATTCTTTGAGGTGGCTTAGACTTGTCTTGTAATCTTTCTTCTCCAAAGCTTTAACAGCAGCATTGAAGAGTGTCTTACCCATGTGAGTAAAGCACTCAGCTTGATGCTCCTCCACATCCAAAATATTGCACAACTTCTCAAGCCCACCCATGTGCATTGGGAATGGGAGATCAACGTACTTCTGAAAACTAGAGTTCAGGCACTGGTTTCGAGAAGATTTGACACCCTCAAGCCATGAAGCAGTCTTGCAAGTTGCTCCAATTTTCTCAGCATTATAGAAGCCACTGATAGCTTCTTTGTAGTAGAACGAGAGTTCATTAAAAGCCTTTTCATTTACTTCAATATTGCGGGTGATTGCCCAGGAAGCTAGACCAATATTCTTGTAAGCAGAAGATTTCTGATCAGCATTATTTGCAGTTTGCACTGCTTTATAGTAAAGAGAACAGGCTTTCTCCAACTTAGATCTTTTGAGGATAGGGGCCAAGCCATCCCGTTGAGCTTGAGTGTAGAAAGAGTTACCTTCCTGGCGATATGAATCGGATATGTTAACACTTGACCTACTCATTTCTAATCTAATAATAAGCCTTGCAGCCTTATATAATTAAATTAAGCTACTGTAGTCAAATTACAAATTATTGTCTGCAAAACAACAGATGCCTGCAAAACAAGGTGCTCAATTCATTACTTATTATTATGAAAGGAATAAAGTGGATTGTAGGTTGGTCATCATTACCATGGTGCAGAGAGCAAATATTCAAAGATTTTTGGTAACACATACCAAAGTATCAAAATCTGTCTCCAGGAGGTCTTCCACACATTTCTTAGTAAATACCAATTTACATGTATTTTGGTAAGAAATCCAGCATTGTCACTTATTTGATCCAAAAAATTTTAGCTGAGTAGCTAGAAAATTTTACCTTGAACACTAGTCTCTGCTAGGTTTTGTTTAACCCATTAATGCCGAGCGGTTCCATTTGGAACCAGCAGAAAAAAATGGATTCATAATAAAATTGTATGGTCAAATCAATATACAAGTGGATGCGTAGGTTTGATACACATCTTGTCCATGTTCTGGCAACGTTTGGTTTTGCTGCGCCGACTACTCTCTGCTCAGTTAACATTAAAAGATTGTAAGTACCGGGTGTCAGACAGAAGGGCTTGACATCATTGCAGAGAAAGGTAAGTAGTTTGTTCTAAGAATATATTATTTATAAGTTAGATGCAGAATTTTATCGATAAAG
>NW_025932694.1:0-4633 GCF_000764305.2 Hyalella azteca
AGATATTTAAATGTGTTTTTTGAAGGATCCTTGTTTTGAAATGGATCCTGTAATCACGTTGAACTTCGGTTATTGACATCGTTATTGACTGTAGCGATAATTTTTGTTCTTTCTTCTTTGCTGTAGCGAATCATGATGAAAATTTAAGGCTTGATAATTAAACACAAATTTAGCAAGCTATACAGGATATATAATGACGTAACTATGATGCAATATTACCATGAAAATGTTCTTCTTTTAAATAAAACAAGTTTCAACTTCATAACGTTCTTAGTTTTTTATTTATTAACAAATTAAAAGGGTTACTTAATTCTGAAACACCCTGTACATCTAGAATTTATAAACACTATTTAAACGTAATGTCTACAGTCACTATGTGCGGCAGGTACGAGGTGTACAACGTGGACGTATGGTTGCTGCTGACGACAACGCTATTGGGGTCGGTGGCAGGCTTTATGTTCCTGGCCGTAAAGCTCATCAGGCACGGCTGCCGAGCCTAAATCTCAGGCTGCCAAGCCTAAATAGACAAATCCGCAAATACAATAAAATAAATAAATAGTAAAGTACATTCCCATCACGAGTGTTGTATTAGCAAATATATGATACATACATACTGGATACAACACAAATTTTCCTGCAATTTCGAAAGTCTGTTCATCACCTGAGTACTTAGAAGAAGACAGCCTCCCTGATAGCATCGTTGACGCTCCGAGTATGAATGCCTTCATGAACAGACTAGACAAAGCTATGCAGAAGCATATGTTAATTAAGTCTTAAAATGCCTAGCATCCTACGGATCAGACAATAAGTCCAGCAGCTATCTCAATCAATCGTCAGTTATGGAAAGATCGGGTTCCAAAGGCCGTATCCCTTGTGAATCAAGTCACGAAAAGTACACGAATCGGAGACAGGCCATGGGCCTATTTCTTCTGGGCCGACACTTCTATTCTAAGACAAATAACTACAGTTTAAAGAATGTTCTTGACTTTCGAGGTGGCACCAGATAGTATGGGATATTTTTATAATCATGAGATCATAACATCTAGAGATGTAACTCGTAGCTAAAGTCTGCAATGAAGGAATGTACCGCAAGCTTCATAGGATGAGTCCGCCACGAATTTCTCAAGCATATCATATCATAGTGATGTCGGCGCTGAAGAATGATAGCCTTGAGGTGACCTGTCGCCGATTCTTGTACTTTTCGTGACTTGTTCACAGGAGATCTAAAAACAGGTCCTTTGGCCGGATCTACGAAACTGACGATAGTTTCAAATATTTACTAGACTTCCACCAGGTTAAATATGGTGCTAGGGATTTCAAGTCTGAACATATATTTTTCCATGGCTTTATCTAGTCTGTTCTTGAACGCGTTCATATTATATATAACTCAATCGACACTTCTCGGGACCCGTTGTTATGTAGAAACTCGTGGAAGTTTAATGATGCATCAAACAATATATACCCAAACAGTGCGATCCACGCGTGCCAAGATGTTTTAAGAAATAATTCATCATTCTATAACACGTGCGTGACTCGAGTCAAAGAAAAATCTATTGCGGTATAGTCGAAGTCTCGGTTTACGAAGAACTATTCCAAAGTTTTTAAGTTTCTTTCATGAATTATTTCTCGAAAGTTATCTTGCGTGTTTTGATGGTCAATAATACTATTAACATAACATAGTGATGTCGGCGCTGAAGAGTAGGCCTGATGTGGCCTGTCGCCGATTCTTGTACTTTTCATGACTTTTTCACAGGAGATCTAAAAACATGTCATTTGACCGGATCTTTTCCAAGCTGACGATAGTTTGAAATAGCTACTAGACTTCCATCGGGTTCGAAATGGTGCTAGGCATTTCACGTCTGAACATATTAAATTATTTTTATTCTATTATTATCCATCTGTTACCTATTGTTCATTCCTATTCTAGAGTTCCTGAGACTAAGCTAAATTACAGCAGCCCCTAAAAACAACCACCCAAGAGGACAAAACCATCGCCACGGATCTGCCCTCTCTATGACCACCAGACCCCAATAGAAATATTAAGGCATACTGTACGAAACTGGCATGCTTGCAGTTTAACTAGACCACAGCTGTCACACATGAGTATATGACCACAGCTGTCACATACTCATCAACCACAGCTGTCACAGATAACATCGCCTCACTCAAGATGATCGATTCCAGCGTCTACAGCTGCAATAAAAACACACCAGTTCCGCCTTTGTAATCAAATGCCAACTTTTATACTGACCCCTTAACTTCCATAAAAACCAGATCACCATTATAATTGACACCAAGAATAGCATTCAATCTACAATGTCCAGATTACAACAAATACGCACGTGATTGATGTAATTAATTGTTGATGTCTCCGTGGATATCAGAAGGTATATTATATATACGGGATGTCTGTTCAGGGAGCGTCTACATGTTTGATGACACACTCCCTAAACCAACATCACGAATTCCCGACTGGCCGACTCAACGACAGACATTAAAGTCTCGGAAACAGCACCTCAAATCTCACGAGGCAGTGCCATCCATTCCAAGCCTCATTGATTCCCTTCCTCCAACCCTAATTACACTCCTTGCACATCCTCCGTTAGAGTTGTACATAGCAACAGAGTACACAACGAGCAGCTACAATAATGACCCGTCACACAATCTAACCTCACCTCGCTTCCACTTCTGTCAACACGACCCTGTTACCGAACTACCGGAGAGTTATCGACACCTCAATTTCGGGAAGTAAAGAGATCCATCAGGCAGAAATAAATCCGAGAGCTTTCTTGAAGCTATCAAGTGATGTATCAAACTGCGTTAGATCACTTGCAAAGCTTGTAGGAACCAGAGATTTTCCGATCGAAACTCGAGCAAAGGACGTGCGGTCGCCGTTGCACTGGGTATCTTCGTGTTGGACGAATATTACAGGCTTGCAGGTCAGCCTGACGCTGCCCGAATCGGCGGCACTTACATTATTCCTCGTCATTTGAGAGAATTCCTTTGTTCCAAATACGAACGTCATAGAACTGTCGAACCAACAATGAGAACTGAAGTTCTATTCAAGCCCAGTTTGAAAATTGAATGGAAAGCTAATAAATCTATTTCTACTCACGAAAATGAACAAATGTCATACTTCTAAATTTACGCAGCCCCAAACTTCATGTCAATTCAACTCAATGAAATTTTATAGACGTGAAGTCCCGACAATTAAGGTTTAGAAAAGAGCTCGGCTTCTGCATTTCGAACGCCAAGCTTCAAACACAAACTCTGACAAATACATGCTGTATCAGCCAACAAGTATCAAGTTGCATAGCGCGATATTGGCGCATCTAGCATGTATACGGTTAGCATTCAGCGGTTGATTTTATAAGGATTGGGCGACATCCACCCTAACAAACTAACACCAGTTTCCCGAACGTCCACCGTTTAAAGTTAATACAACATTTGTAAGCCATCGTTTTACCAAGTTATTCTAATAGAAAGTCATTTACCGATGGTCTTCGCGTTTCGTCTCGACTATCTCAACTTGTTATTAAACCACTGATTTCTGACGCCTCCTTTAATTGATAGGCAAGTGTTCTACGAAAAAAAATATGGTTCGAGCTTCTAAAATGAGGAGCACAACTACTTAGTCTAAATCTCCATTCAACTTAAAATGATAAGTAATTTTACGTTTGGCAGTAATGTCCGATCATTACGAAGGATACCAAATCTGATGCCTAAAACGATTGAGGGTTCTACGACTTAAAGATTTAAACGGTGGGCATTAAAACTACACGACTCGTTCCAGCCTCAGCTGGCCACCATTTATTTGCTACTGAAGTAGTTCTCAATGATGGTGTGCGCCTGCGTGAGGTTGGAACCGTAGTCCGTGACGACTACGCATGAACAGCCTACGATCTTGCGAGGCTTGCCCTCTCTGTCAATCTTGCAGAGGCCTGCCCACTCTCCCAACGTCTTGTTGGAGTCCACCTTCAGCAGACGGATTTGGTGCTCCTGGCAGAGGGCTTCCACGAGGCTTGTGTAGGCGGCCTCGTCGACGTTGTTGGCCAGCAGGCACAAGAGAGCCTCACGTCTGTAAAACATAGCGAGCATAACACTCAATGATTGCAAGTAAACGCTTAATTTTATCCCAGTGCGCAAAGATATGTTATAGCTCAGATTACAGAATAGTCTTAAACGCTGTAGGTTTATGCCAAAAAATTGTGCATTTTCTTTGCACATTGCGGTATAACAATAGCGATTGTGCATTTTTACTTATCCTTCATCTCTTGAAAGTTCAAAAGATAAGTGGATGCGACAGATAATACAATTTCATAAACGCTAATAATTTAGTGATTAGTGACAAGCCCCATTTTTTGAGAAGTGACGCGACGAGTGCTGCTTTCCCTACTATGGAATACATATCTAGCATAAGTGAAGAAACGTGAATAGTCTGGAGCATTTATATTATTTTAACACCACTGCGATCATATCATGTATACTGTGTCATCCACGTTGGCTCGACTGCAATGCGACGCTGAAAAAGAGCGTCTGTGCAGGAACCGTTTAGGACGAAGCTTTTCTCTGCTTCCTTAGCACAGCCAACAACGTCACTGAGCAGCGCGACACAAGCCGCGCCGCTCTAGGC
>NW_025932694.1:4902-39841 GCF_000764305.2 Hyalella azteca
ACCTTGGCCTGTTGGCCATTATTGAAGGCAATAAGTGCCCTTATTAGCCATCAATTATGATCCATATGGCTGTCTCTTATACACATCTAGATGTGTATAAGAGACAGGCTCTAGGTTGTGGCGCAAGTGTGCGGGAAGGACTCTATTGCAAGGCATTTCTATCCTCGTTAGACTTATTGCAGCCATGATAGAAGGCTAACCTTAATATTTGAAATGACATGTATTTAACTCAGATCTAGTTCGCACTAAGCTCAGTAACTATCACTATCTCGTATATAGATAAAAATCACGTGTGGTATAGGTATTGGACGCAAGTCACGAGAATCGCAAGCGACAGTTAGTATGAAAGTAGTTTGTTTATTTGGTATTATGACTGACTCGGGACGGTTGACAAAATTTAGTATCGTTAACTAGGAAATGCATGAATATATGCGCAATCGACATCACCTGAGGCACGCCATGAAAACATGCGTAGCAAGCAGCAAATATTTTTTTGCCGCGATAAAAATCGGAAACTGGTCTGAAAACGCCATCCTATCAGCAGCAAATTTACGAGACTGCCCGCAATGATATTAGAGGGCAAAGGAAAATTTTTGCACATGGTCAAAATAGCAGTTGAAACTAGTTGGCCGTTGACTACTCCCGCAGATTTTCATTGCCAGATTGTCACTATCAAGGAGCGTAGTAAGTAACTAAAAATAACACGACACTATAGCTGTAATCAGCATATTGCGATAAAAAAATTACCGATTAAAGTTGGAAGTGCAATGTGGATGCTATTTTTTACCTGTCGAGAGCCTGAACAGCTTTCCTGATGCCTCGAGCAAGGCCATCAGCATAGTCTGCAAGCTTGAGAACTTCTTGAATGGCCGAGTTCAGGTCCATAGGCCCGCCAGCTGGTGCAGCTGGGGCTGGGGTACTAACGTCTCTGTAAAAATGAATACAGTTAAAACCATGCAAAAAATTCCCCTTTTTACTTTTTAGCCATTTGCTGAGCTGAACGTCCACCAGGGTTGGCAATGATTAAATCAGAATGATTAAATCAAAATGATTAAATCATGTGATTAAATCACTTGATTTTTTTATAAAAAAATCATGATTTATNAAAAAAATCATTGATTTTTTATTTTTTTTTTATCAAAAAAATCACCAACCCTGAAATTAACACATTAAAATGGACTATACATCAGGGGAGGCTTCTAACATGAACGGTGAGGAAATGGTTAATTCGATAGGATTCAAGTCTACTATGAATAAAAATGCCACCAGCAACACACTGTGGCATAAGATATACAACCATTTACACAAGAAATTCAAAATCTGTCTACATTACGCCTAATGTTGAGTAAAAATTTGTCTCCATTCCACTCAAGATTCCAGTTTAAAGTGCAATGGAAATCAATATATTGCTAGCCTAATGTGTAATGACCATAGGTATATGATGGGACTCAATATCAGACTATCATACCAATGAACTGAGCTACCTGAGTAGCCAACGTACTGGCAAGGATGGAATATATCAACTTCCTAAGCTACAATTAAAGCCGTTCTGATACTTTTCAGACAAGATTCCCACTGGAATTTGAAGCATGTTAATCTGCTGTCAGACCATTAAAAAAGTCAACCCACACAAGAAAACTTCATTAAAAAAGTCAGAAATACAAAATTTTGATTTCCCTAGGGAGCTAAAGCACTCGACCAACACAAGGCTACATGCTACATAAACTGACTAAACTAAAATATACTTCATTGAAAAGAAATCCTTTTTATAAAGAATAGGAAGTTAAGGTACGTATATCATTTAGCTCTCTTAACCCAACCTTGTGCCCCAAGATGCAATTCTCGACTACGGTACCCTTCGAGATGCAATTCTCGACTACGGTACCCTTCGAGATGCAATTCTCGACTACGGTACCCTTCGAGATGCAATTCTCGACTACGGTACCCTTCGAGATGCAATTCTCGACTACGGTACCCTNTCTCGACTACCCTTCAAGATGCAACTTTCGACTACCCTTCAAGATGCAATTCTTGACTTTCTCCTCTTCTCTCATCCTCCATGTGCTTTCCTAATATCTCTCAACAACACAGCCAGCTTCTCAGACAAACCCACAATCATAGTAATGAACTCAATTGCATAATTAGTCATACCTCACTCTTTCATTCACTCTTCTTATTCATAATCACCATCATAGAATGCCATTATTTCTTCCACATTCCACCATCAAGTGCATCATTGTTTCTATCACCTATCACACATAAAACATTTGCTCTCCCTTCTCTCATTTCATCTGCACACACATTTTCATTCACACCCAGCAACTTCACTCTGCCATATTAAGAGATTTTTTGACTGGTTTTTGTCCTGGAGTAGACAATTCAAGTCTTCTGGATAGGGGACTTATACACAGGGAAAGTATTTGCCAATAGTGTTAGTGGTATGCATTCATCTGGCTAGAAATTGGAAGAAAAAATCATCAATTTTTTTTAAGTATCAACTGTAATAAAAATTATTGAAAATTATGGCTAAAAATTTATGAAATTGCCCCAAATTTTGAAGCAAAAAGTCCTTGCCATACTTTCCCCTTATATAGGCATCTAATGAGCATCATCACATATATATACATATATATATCAAATAAAATATTGAACCAAGAGGAATTTATAATAAAGCGATTCCTAAAATATCTCATCTACCACAATGGTATTACATACATCCTCAAATCTATAACTACTACCAAATTTAGTAATTGTATCTTTTTTTTAAATATGCCACAAAATTTCAGTATTCAGGAGGAATTTTCAAACTAACACTACAAAACAAGTACAGAACAAATCACCAACCATTTATTCCTAACAAGTAGCATCTACAAACCGCACTAAAATTATTTTTACTCACCCTTCCGTATCCGACATTACTTGGAATTCATCCTGGTGGAATGAAGGACAAAAAAAAATAGATTAAACACAATTTTTGGCAATTGGTTGACTACAATTAAAGGCTCTATACACCATACATTTCTCACATCAGGAACCTTATGATGTGTATCAATCCTACACATCCACTTGTATATTATTTCATCATACAATTTTATTACAAATCCATTTTTTTCCGCTGGTTCCAAATGGAACCACTCGGCATTAATGGGTTAACAACGCAGCACAGAAAGAAAAACACTTCCTTTTTTCTACATTATTTGCAAATCCCATGACTTTCCATAACCTGAAATGAAATCCCATGACTTACCAGGCCCGGAAAATGAAAAATCAAATTTCATGACCTGTATGCACCTCTGGAACTGGGACAAGACTTGTGTCCCAGACTTAAAAACTTGTGACCTCACAATTATCTAACTATAAAAGACAGGTAAAAAAGAAACGAGAATTAATGTAACAAGACAGACATTCTGAGCAAGCGGATTAAGGAACAACAAGTTAGCTCCAGATTGTTAATAAACAGTTGTAAGTCCTGTGCAGCTGTGGCAGATTTGATTTAACTGCCAATTTAACATGTGTCAGTTAAATAAGTGGGCAGATTTGGCAATGTATGGCTGAATATCGAGTGAATGATGTTGATGTCTAGCCAATAGGAGCACTATGCAAGAATTGTAAGAGATCAATAAGGGTTCAACAAGAGTACAGGAGCTCATCGCGATTTAGTGACACTATTTGTCTGAAAATTAGTTAACTGTGGAATGGTTCTCTTTTCTCTGCCATGCAGGATGCCTAAAGAGCCCAAGGCAACATTGAAAATTTTTCTAGGAGCTCAAAAGCCAGTGAGACTCATGATGACAGAGGTGTGAGCCAGACCAGCAGCCAAAGTAACCTATGCAGCAATATTTACATAGGGAACACATTCTCCAGAACCTCTTCTGGTACAAAATGTCAAAGCAGGTGCAAGTGCTACCCTCAGTCATCACAAGATACTCTAGTCCAAATGAAAATAAAACCAGTGCAAGGGCTGTCACTCAAGAGTCAAGACCCTGTTGCTTTACCATCTAGTGCTACAAGTGATGTACCTTAACTATCAGAAACTTTATTAAATAATAGATTTTGTCATTGAAGATTTTTCTTTACGCATCATGAAAATAAATTTTTAATGTGCATTTCAGCAGAACATTGCAAATGGGAAATAAAAAAATGTACATTTTCATTGTAATTTCTATTTGCCTTGTCAAGTTACTCAAGTATATGTGTCATGTTAAACCCCAATACGTAGCAAAAAAATATCTATTACCAAGCCATCAATGGGAATTGTCAATAAATGTGTCAAGTTATTGTACATGTGTGAAAACTAAAAACAAAGTCTTCATCCCATCATCAAGTTCTCGTTATGAAGGATATAAATTCCGGGAAATATTAAACCCCCTATTTTAACTGGGACATCTCATCTCATCTCAGTATCCTCTCAGAATTGCTAGGGAGTGATGAAAATTATCCAAATTTTTATTGTGAACTGGGACAAAGCTTCTTGTCTCATCTTAAGGAAAAAGGTTCCAAATGCAGGAGTCTAATCTACATTTTGAGCTGCTACTGAAGCTTGCCAGCAATTTTTAAAACCATGAGAATCTTGCTAGCTGAATTACCTTCAATCCAATTGTTAATAAAAGTGGAATATGGGGCTGCAAGGTTGTAAATTCAGTGAAAATTGGCCAGTTTAGAGCTGCAAAATTTCAGAAATATGGAAATTTTCATTTCTGTGTGCAAGGCATTTTATGTTGCTCTCCATCAGGGTTGCAAACAAGCAGGCTTTTTTTATTCAGCATCAACAGACAACATAAGAATTGTAACTGAGAATTAGGCATATACATTTCAGCACAAGTTTTCTAATGTCAAATGCTTCCTAAAAAGTCCACCATCTTTCTCAATCACATTATTCCCAAGCAATTTTTCATACATTTGTAATTTTGCTACTGAATTGTGCAATGTGCACTAGTCAACAATAAGGTAGAATTTAATTCATCTAGCAAGCATAGTGGTAAAGCAGCAAATTTATGCTAGACTTCAAGTTCAATTCTGAGTCCTATAAGTGGACCAGCAAAGTATTGTGGATACCAGCATAATAATACACAAGATATTTGTTCAAATCTTGAGTAAATTAAAACTTAGCCAATTCTAAAAAATTTCTGGTTTGTGACTCACTATGCTCTCCATACTTAACTTACAGCTCAATTCAGTCAAGTGTCAACCCATGTTCAGAACTAACAAGAATCTAACTTTATAACCATACCTACATTCTGGCTCTGCAGTCAAGAAGATTCTTTTGTGAGGCCTAATTGTTTACATGTTCAGAGAAAGCATTTTGTTATTGTGACCAGAAAGTTTGTGAAACTTCTAGCTTTTCTCCAGATACCTAGGCTTAATCACAAATTCACAATAAGGTACAAAAAATCTGAGAAATCTATGATGTTTTTCCATACACATTTTCTATATTGCAGGGAATTTCAAAAAGCTGACAACTGCCAACGTGTCAAGTTTCTAATCAAAGATGTCCAAAAACCCAATAGCACAGCAGTATTATGTCATTAGTCATTTCCAATTAGGTATATAAATGGGGTATTCAGAATCATCAATGACAACAACTGGAAATTCAAGATGGCTATGAGTTCACATTGACAGAGTAGCTAGGCATATATGACTTTTTAGACTTGACCAAGATTCTCAAGTTCAATTTTGAGCCCTACAAGAGAACAAGTAGCTAGACTAGCAATATAGCTAGCTATCATCTGATGATGATGGATAACATCAGCATTACTATCATACAATGATTTAAATCTTGAGTATAGACAAGGAAATTAAAAATGAACTGACTAAAAACTCTGGTTTGTCAGTTGTCACTATGCCCTTATACCAGCCTTTCCCAAAGTTCTGATGGTACCTGATGATGGATGCCGAATAATGCCCAATGACTTGGCACAGTTTACTCGAAGCTAGTTAAGAAATTTTATAGCAAATAGTTCGCTCTAAAAAAAAACAAAGACCACCAGCGGCCCAAACCCAAGGGCCATGGCATGCGCGCTCGAGCAGAACTTGCTCAACGATTTCATTTAGGTAGCCCCATTTACCTATCAAGAATACCGCATTCTATGCAATTAACGTATTTAATATCAATAATTAAATTTTAACAAATTTGCAAGAAAAACTTATGGCTTTAATTTTTACCATCATACAAGCATCTGTGTTAAATAGTAAATACTTACAACCGCTAGTACCAGAGAAAGGTAGGTTGGTAGATGATACTCAGCGCGCTACTCGAGTGTTTACAAGAATGAAATGGTTCTCCCGGGAAATGAAGCTGGTCATTCAACTGACTGGTGAATCTGAGTTAAAAGTATATTGAGTACTCTAATATTTATACAAAATTCTCAAACGATCACCTAAGACATTATTTTTTGCATTCCAAATAATGTTTTCCTATTGAATAAAACATAGATTTATTTCTTCGAAAATTTATGCGTGTTTGATATTGATAATACTGTAGAAAAATAATGTACGTGTCTTCTTCATGGATCATAGGTTTTCTTGCTCATTTTCCACTTAAAAAAACGAAGCAAGACATAGCTCCAATTCACTCTCTCAACAGCCTATATTAAAGTAGTTTATGAGAGGACAATGTAACCTATAGCTATAGGTGCTTGATGGAGCAAGCATGATTCGTTACCTCGGAAGAGACAGTAAACCATACCACAGAGGTTATTTACGGTGGTTCTGTATGATATGTGCAGTTTGAGAAACTCATGCCTAAAACGCTTTTTCTCTTTGGCGAGAAAAAGGCCTAAATTTTATGCTCGAAATCAGATTAGGGCATTCCATAACCTAACTGGAGATTTACCTAGAGTTACCTCATCATATACCGGATCGATAAGCGTCTCAGGCTTTTGAGTTCACCTTGTATATCTGGAAAGCCAGAAAATCCTGCATACATCTCATGATAGAACTTTTCGCCATTGCTCTACGCACGATGAAGGCCTTCCAATAAATATCGGCGGTTAAGAATTTATTGAAAACGGACATTTATACACAAATTCAGCTTGGCCAATTACAACGGGATTTACATTGCACAGCTTAATCTGTCGCCTGGCACATCATGTGCGCATAACTCCACAAAATTGGTTGTGTAATAATTAGAGTTCATTTGTCGTTATATACATCATCTCCTAAATTTTCATGTTCCGAATCATACAGGGACGTGAGATTAAGCAGTCGAACACAAACCGAACCAGACCGCGCCAACTATGTGTTGAATGATGAGTTTCCATCCGTGCTCGGGACTTCGGCCTCAGTGAAATGAGGGAGTTCTGATGAAGCTTTTGATCAATCGCTTGCGTCAAAGCTAGGGACATATTATTTTTTGTTCGGGATCATGATTCATTTAAGGCGATAATTGGCTGGCATCAGTTCCTATGTGATGGAAAAAATTACATATAAACTAGTTTCTGAATTGCTTTAGTATTGTGCATTTTATTTTCAATTTATCCTATGGGGCACATTTCCTTCCTAAAATTTGACTACTTGCAATTTGTCTACTAATACTGTGCTGCAATATCAGTGAAAAGACAATAATATCAGTGAAATATCATTTAGACACAGCGCTGCTCGAGGGCGCCAGCCCACGGACACCATCGTTCAGAGGAAGCACGCGCCCCTGCGCCGGACTACTCATGCTTCAGAGCGCCGGACTACTCTTGCTTCAGAGCGCCCGCGACCCTTGCTTCAGAGCGCCCCGCGTCTCGTGCTTCAGAGCGCCCCGCGACTCTTGCTTCAGATCACCCCGCGACTCTTGCTTCAGAGCGCCCCGCGACTCTTACTTCAGAGCACCCCGCAACTCGTGCTTCAGAGCACCCCGCGACTCGTGTTTCAGAGCGCCCCGCGCCTCTTGCTTCAGAGCACCCCACGACTCTTGCTTCAGAGCACCCCGCGACTCGCGCTTCAGAGCGCCCCGCGACTCGTGCTTCAGAGCGCCCCGCGACCCTTGCTTCAGAGCACCCCGCGACTCTTGCTTCAGAGCGCCCCGCGACTCTTGCTTCAGAGCGCCCCGCGACNGCGACCCTTGCTTCAGAGCGCCCAGCGACCCTTGCTTCAGAGCGCCCAGCGACCCTTGCTTCAGAGCGCCCAGCGACCCTTGCTTCAGAGCGCCCAGCGACCCTTGCTTCAGAGCGCCCAGCGACCCTTGCTTCAGAGCGCCCAGCGACCCTTGCTTCAGAGCGCCCAGCGACCCTTGCTTCAGAGCGCCCAGCGACCCTTGCTTCAGAGCGCCCAGCGACCCTTGCTTCAGAGCGCCCAGCGACCCTTGCTTCAGAGCGCCCAGCGACCCTTGCTTCAGAGCGCCCAGCGACTCTTGCTTCAGAGCGCCCCGCGACTCTTGCTGTACTCGAAGTTATTCAAACTAATGTTGATCCAGGCGTGGGTGTTATCTCCGTATAAGATAGGAACTTTCGATTAAAAATTACGATTGGAAAATTTCGTGTAATCACAAATTGCGTTTTTTTTCTCAGAGTTTTTTTTTCAATTCTCTTTGCGAGTGTTCTGGTGTGTGAAGTAATACGAAGCTGTCATGATTTCACTGTTAATGCCGTTCAGTTTCGGCTAATTTTAAAGACGTTTTAGTTGTTGCACAGAGACAATGTCCTCAATGGTTGTTTATTTACAATATGAGTCTACAATTGCAATTAATTATTTACAATTAGCCAACTGTTGCCAATCAAATATTATATATCTTAATCTGCCTATCAAGATAGAATTAACGAATACGAGCCTAATATTTGTTCGAGCTCTAAGTAACATTACGCGCCGCAGTTAATGCACGCCAAGAGCCACGCCCCGCCGCTGCGAATTATAGTCCTAGGACTGGCCGCGCCGGTCGTCTTCATTAACGGCAGCTGCGAGGAGACAATGTGGGCGCCTCGCTCAAGATGCACTGCATTGCTGCAGAGTACGGCCCTGCAGTGCAGTTCTCTAAACTCAGCTCTCAAATGGCACTTGAAAACTCGAAGAGACTCCAGGGTACAGTAACGAGTCTGAGAACTTATTCATTAATGATTGGAGCCAAGAAACAACGATGAACTAGCGTTCTGGAAGAACAATGGCAAGGTGTTCCTGCAAGATGTGAAATACGAACGTGAACAATATGCTAAGTTTATGTATGATTGGAGGCCGCACCATAACATTCTGTTATGTATTGCCTTCGCTCTTTAATGGAGGTCACGCTAACTGATCATAGACTCACACGAATAGATTTGATTTATTTACCAAATATTCACTACGGTGCAAGATGAAGCTAAAACACAATAAGATCTTAATGAAACTAATGCCGTTTGCACCCATTTCTGCATGATTCACTTGCAGAGGGTTCGTTTTGGCTCTTCAAAGGCTGCCCTGATGCACGGTTACGATCGCAGTGTGCTTCGTATCCAACCGACCTTTACTAATGCCCCATTACAGTGTGCTACTCATCCAGCCGACCTTTAATGCCCATTACAGTGTGCTACTCATCCAGCCGTCCTTTATTGCCCATTACAGAGTGCTACTCATCCAGCCGACCTTTACTAATGCCCCATTACAGTGTGTTACTCATCCAGCCGACCTTTAATGCCCATTACAGAATGCTACTCATCCAGCCGACCTTTATTGCCCATTACAGTGTGTTACTCATCCAGCCGGCCTTTACTAATGCCCCATTACAGTGTGTTACTCATCCAGCCGACCTTTAATGCCCATTACAGTGTGCTACTCATTCAGCCGACCTTTACTAATGCCCCATTACAGTGTGCTACTCATCCAGCCGACCTTTACTAATGCCCCATTGCAGTATGCTACACATTTCAATCTAATCGGCTTTGTCGCATATAGCTATATTCTAATGCCCATTTCAATTTTTTTCTAATTGCTGACCGTAAACAAAAAGGGTGGGATCAGCTGACATTTTTTTCGGCAGCGTTGCGTCGATGTCCATGTAATGAATGTCTTCAAACATTATCGCTCGAATTGTAAACAATTGACGAAGCTTTATTCATACTTTTTTTCTCTTCAAAGTGGAAGCCGTAAATTAAGCACAATACTATTAAAGTAATGAAGTAAGCAAAATAGGTAGATTCTAAGCTATATTTATATCCTATTAAAAAGCAGGAACATAAGGCTACGCTAGAGTACCACTGTGTCAGAAGCCAATAAACAATACAGAGCAGAACTAATAAGGCATCCAAATCCATCAGAGATTTTCGGACGAGCAGTATCATTTTCTTTCGCAACTGTGCTCGCACATTGCAAGTACAATATACTAATGGTAGGAAACCATTACGCTGGTTGGTCCGCTAGATTCTGGCGGAAATGTCCGTCAGTCTGGAATAACATGCGCAGCGTGGACCCCACTATTCCATCGTTTATGGCATCCCGGCTCTGAATTTGAGAAAAATTCTCGGCAGGTTATTCATGAGAAGTCCGTATTTCTTCACCGTACAAGTAAATTAAATACTGTTTAGGGTTTAAGTCATCCTTAAGATGAATGAAAAAATTGTGTGCAGTCGAATCTCAGTTAGCTTACTAACCACGTTTACCGAATAGTACTTTTAGAAATTATATTCAGTTGTGCTCGCAGACAAACCTGATTACTCCTAAGTTTCAGTGTAGCAGCTGAATATTATTACTGTCCGGTCATATAAATTCCTGTCTAGCTCCTTCTTACCAGTGAGTGCATGGATGCTGAAATTCCAATACTGCTAAGTGAACATTTCTTCTGAAGATCGTAAAAAAATTGCCCACGGGAGGCCAGTTTTGTATCGCATCATTGATCGAGAGTTGGGCTCTGCACATAATACTTATATATCGCGGTTTACTTTATTTAACCCATGGTTGAACTAGTATATATAGTTCAACCATGATTTAACCTATCAGCAAAAGATCCAACAAAAAAAGATTCATTTATCCAAAGTTTTTTGAAAAGAAGATAAATTCCGTCTTCTTATTACTTTCCGTCATGTTATCAGTTATTCGGGATGAGATAAATAACGTTCACAGAATTTAATTTGATGATGATAATAAGTTTCAACAGTAAACTCAAGTAGGGGAAATTTATCAGAAATTGAGTTCGATGTCCAGACGGTAGCATCCGAAGATTCTTTTTATTTGTGTAAATTTTCAAAATTATAAATACTAGGCATATATATCGGCCAGAGCCGTATTAAAAGTGATCACCTCGCCCCACGTTGCGCTCACGTCGATTTCTGCTCACCCGGTACGCAAGTGACGCGCAGAATTTGTGGGCCAGAAGGAAGCGCTAACTTTAGGCGCTGCGCACAAGTCAAACACAAGTTGAAGAGGCCGCTCCTCCTGCAATATATGGATTGCTGTGACTTGCCATGCAGCAGCCACAATTGGCATGGTTATTTGTATAGGCTTCCAAGCAGCAGATAGCCATTTGCTCGAAGATAAGAAGGCAAGAATGGGCTTAAGGATGAGGTTAAGGATGAGAAAAGATCATATTATAACTAATTGTGCAACTCTCAATCGAGACATACGACTAGTTCGGTTATAACAACAGCTCAGTTATTGCTAGGTATTCAAGCTGAATGTTATACTCTTAGATCATCGCTGTTTGTCGTGCGCTCACGAGCGTCGTACTCTTAAATTGTCGCTTTTTCCTGATTATGTGAGCTTACCGATGACATTTGAGATCTCTGGAATAGCCGAGGTCAAACAGGTAATAATTATTGGCCAAGTGCTCCGAAGTCACAAATATCGCGTTGTCAAAATTTAATTAAGCTCGCTTGTGTCTCTAAGATGGGTCCCGACTCTTTTAATATAATAAAGGGATGAGGTGCAGTATTAATTAATTCATTTAATTTGTTTACTTAAATACTTATAGTTCATTAATATTGCTTTGCGGTAAGATTATGAGTGGTTTTCGCACATCTGGGTAATTATTTTTCTTTTTAGTGTCATTCCGCAGCAAATGGAGCCCTAGACTCACTCACAGCATTAATTATTGACTCATAAATGATGAGCTAGGAGTACAGAAAATTCCTACACTGAAAAGACACAGTTCATTTCCGTTCTTCAGATTTTTGAATTATTATTCTATCTGCTTGTTAATAAAGTTCACTTATTGATTTTTTTATTGCACTCTCTGCAGTTCAGTGTTCATATTGATGCCCGGTATATAATTAATGAGATGTGCTCGACGAAATGATGCCTCAGGGCTGTTGCGTGATTTCGTTAACTCGAGTGCCTGTGAGTGCGATTATGACTTTTGAATATTCTATTGTCAAAATTAAAAGACATCAGATTTGCTAAACGAATTTTTTTATGAAAGTGTAAGTATTATGTTTTTTATGAACACAATGAAATTTCCGTGTATTTCAGAAGACCATACAGTGTGCCTTGCACGAATAACAGAATCTGTTGCTGGCAATCAACCCTCTCATTTTGGATGATTTTTCTCATGGTCTTGTCCGTCGAATCAATTTGAGGGAGAACTCCGGACGCGGAGCGCTGCACACCAGAAAGACTCCAAAGCCGTCCGGTACTATAGTATTTGGTAGTTAAATATGTAGTTATATGGCTGGGGCCGTAAAACTTACATTATAGTTATGCTAAGACAAAATAATTTCCGATCTCAATGTTGGGACAAGGCATATTAAATATTTGTATATCCTCACGGGGGCTAAAGTATCCTGATACGACAAAAACATGAAGTGTTGTGACACAATCACATCGAGCTTCCTGGCTGCTTTTTTTTAGAAAAAAAACGTTCAATTATATCATTTATGAATAGCCTTGGTCATTTATTTCGCATTTTTTCCTGTTTTCTAGCTCACTACAATTCTTGCTAATGACGCGATATTGCACTCTAGCGCCGCCGTCGAAACCTCTCATTGACAAGCCTCGTCGCGTCTTGATAAAGCCCATTGCCGCTTGGATGCTCCATAGTTGCGCTCAGAGGTGCAGTTTTTGTCTCAAGCTCTAAGTCATGAACTTGGACATGTTCAACAAGTTGAACAAGTTTCACGGCCACAGGCTAGATGTATCAAACGAAAAGTTATAATCTGCGAAATTTTTACTAGACGAAGAATAGTTGAAATGCAATTGGAAGTGTCTCTTTAATGGAGATTGCTGTTTTGCATGCAACAGAGCCAGGCTAATAACGTTCTGCACCGAGGACATCATTCGCTTTATCTGTATTGATTTCTCTGCATTAAAATAATGTCAAAAACATGAAAAGAAAAGATTTCCTAATTTTAACGATCAGTGATCAATGCTTTCACTCGCAGCATAATACATGAGAAGGCCTCAAAGATTTTCCCGTTCTGTTACATGCTATTTTACTTCTCGAACTTCCGTGAAAGATTCGGCATGATTCCTTTCTAAAAATTTCTGCTCCAATATTTTGAAAGAATTACCGATGTGATGTAGCTGGATGTGAACCTCTCCACTAACACCTTCACTAACACCTTCACTATCACCTCCACTGATACCTCCACTGATACCTTCACTAACACCTCCACTAACACCTCCACTAACACTTTCACTAACGCCTTCACTATCACCTACACTGACACCTCCACTGATACCTTCACTAACACCTTCACTAACACCTTCACTAACACCTTCACTAACACCTACACTGACACCTCCACTGATACCTTCACTAACACCTTCACTAACACCTTCACTAACACCTTCACTAACACCTTCACTATCACCTCCACTGTCATGAAGCTCCCCAGCGCACCAACAGTGCTGCAGGAGAATTCTTTCATCAATTAAACGCGAGGACTGGAAGGACCGATGAAATTCTTCCCTTGTTGACAGAAATGCCCTACACGATAAAGTGAGTACGATGTTCTATTACCAAGCGCAACGCTCGTGTTACGAATTTCTGTACACCGAAAGCCACGTTCTAAAAATTACGGTAGGCTATAGTGAATTTGCCAGTCCATTAAGCCAGGATTCAAAATATGTGCCTCCCTGAACCCTGTAAGTGAAATCCGAAGAAGAGATAATAAATGACCCAGATGAATGAAACTACAATATTAAACAATGAACTTTGCCTCAGGTTCACCGCCCGTGAATTAAGTTTAAAATGTTACGATAATATTAGTTTTCAGCGCTACTCACCTCGCATTCTATGAAAGGTCAGTCGAAAAACTCTCAGCTGTTTTTTCTCAACCTAAGCGATGTTAGGTTTCAAGAAGCTCAAAACTCCACGAAAACGTACATCCATTAAGGCAACCATTCCTCTCGCTGAGCAATACTTCCGAAAGAAGCTTGGTCCGTCGGAAGAAAATGTTCCGAGGTGATGTGAGAATTCTAAAATTTATCAGTTCTCCCGTAATGAGTCACTTTTTGAGTTAGGAGCTATCATCTTCGAGGCTCGGATGATTTCTTGCCTCATGAGCTGAAGATGAGCTGCACAATAGAGTCGGCAGCTCGACACATGAAAGACGTGGCGCCATGAACGGACTGGCTCTCTTCATGACGGCTTTGTGAAGACGCGGTCAGTGTTAAAAAATATATTTACTAGTGTTTCCGTGCTTCACTTAAGAAAATTGAACATTTATCAACTAGTTCATTATTAAATCTCACGAAAGTCCCCATGATAAATATTATATAAAATTGCTATACTCACCATGGACCGAAAATTGGTCAATGGCATGAAGCGCAGTTGTGGGTGGTCTTTAGGTGAAAAAATGTTCGTGGATATTAGCAGGGCTAAAGACAGATGCGTTCTTTTTATTGTTAGGACGATGAACGGCAGGCAATTCTGCAACATACCTCTTGTATATTCAAAGAAGTATTTGACCTATGATATTTCGCACGCTGTGGAAAGGAATTCGAGCTTCTTGTAAATAATTATAGATGTGAAAGATTGTAGAGTTGGCACTGATTGAAATAATCATGTCTCCGGCAATTTTTTTAATTTAAACTAACAATCTAACTATTCGATGAAACTGTACGAGATGAATGATTCAAAGACTAATGACTGCAGTATATATATACATCTATTTCGTTTCCCTTTTGTGACCGTTTCTTCCTAGCTTTGAGGTATTTACAGCTGGACGATCGCAACGCTCCTTAGTCTGCAGAGATGCGTTGTCTCCAAGCAACTGCGGCGCTACAGGAAATATCGCATGTGGCGGTCAGCGCTAAATTTGCTGCGCGTCTCGCTTCCTAAACTGCCGCTCGCATCGGCAAACTCATCTCTTCCGCAGCGCCTTTAAATAAAATACTGAGCGCCGAAGATTATTTCTTTCGCACAAGGTCGCTCCTATAAGCTGCCGACACAAAGGTGAGTTAGTCGCTCAGTTCGCCGCGGGACCGAGGTAGGATTCTTGATTGTTTTCTGGAATTTGTGGACGTATAAAATAGAATTTGAGTTTATGGGATTTTTATTTGGCATATTTCTGTTTTTTATTATGTTTATCATGCAACATTGTAAGTTTTCATTCGATTGTTTGCATTTTTTTTTGTGGGGAGGGAATTTTTAAAATTGTTTGAATGGTTGTTTGCAAAAAATAATGCCTTTATAGCAGCGAGAAATGGAACTCATTCCCTTTGCTCTTTTCATGGCAAGGTATTCAATTCAGTAAAGTTTTGTGTTCAACTGAAGGACGTTCCTGCAAAAATTCTTTTTTTGAAAATGAGCTCTGACTATTTATGCCTAATTATATTGTTCACAATACTATTTAACTAGCAGTTAATTTCCGAACGCGGAATGATTTGATTGTTCATTGTCTCAAATATATTAATTGTTTATACATACGTCTCTTATATGGAAAAACAATAGGAAAACGGTGGTGATGGCATGAAGAGAATATTACATCTTATCAGAAAACGCTGCCTCTTTGTTAATAAATTCAAGATCGATAGAGAAACTGAATATGCGGCACAAAATATAATGACTAATTTCACGTACAAATCATCAGCATGAAAAGTTTCTTTCATCTAAAATATCTTAATTGATAATTCCTTATATGTGGTTCCAGGTCTGCCGTCATCTCAGACTTTGATGCTGGCGGCGGATGAGGCGATAAGGAAATATGAGCCCCAAGGAACGGTTAATATGAACCTTGTAGGCCCTGAAACACGGAACGCGATACAACTCTTCATCACAATTTTCATTGTACTGTACTGTTACTGCAGACACTGTGATTCATGGGAGGCTGTCAGTCGGCCCTACATCGCCTTTTGCGTTGGACTGTACTGTACTATTACTGCACACACTGTGATTCATGAGTGGCTGTCAGTCAGCCCTACATCGTGTTTTGCGCTGGACTGTACTGTAGGGTTACTGCAGACACTGTGATTCACGAGTGGCTGTCAGTCAGCCCTATATCGTGTTTTGCGTTGGACTGTACTGTAGGGTTACTGCCGACACTGTGATTCATGAGCGGCTGTCAGTCGGCCCTATATCGTGTTTTGCGTTGGACTGTACTGTTCTGTTATTGCAGACACTGTGATTCATGAGTGGCAGTCAGTCGGCCCTATATCGTGTTTTTGCTTTGGACTGTACTGTTCTGTTACTGCAGACACTGTGATTCATGAATGGCTCATAGTCTGTCGCCGGTGATCGGCGTGTTTTTTTTTACTCCACTTTTTTTGGCTCTGACAACAGTCATTAGCGTCAAAAAATGAAGTTGTTATCGAGAAGAAGAACCGGCAATAAGTTGCAATTAATAAATGAATGGTTATAATTATATTTTCTGCTCCTAAGTTCTGGCGTTCTTCAAAATTAAATTTTCTTGCAGCGTTGCATAAAGTTCGGTTCAAGATGCTTATCTAAATTGATGATCAATAATTTCGCGGAGAAATTGTTTCCGCCATGAAAAATTATTTCGTGTATCAAGGTTGCATTAAAAGCTTTCATGTTCGTGTAATGCGTTCTGTTTGTGCTAAGAATATTAGGCGCTTGTTTCAATGAAAATCAACGGAATGGATGAAAATGTGAGGTAAAGTTGTGGGTGTTGACAATAACTAAGGTTCCTGTTCTTTTATAAGAGCATCTCTAAATATAGTGTATAGTCTTCTTCAGGACGCCGACAATGTGGCGTCATTTTTCCCTAAACTCTTCATCTAGTTAAGGTATATTTTTGCGGGCATGGGATGGCGCTAGGTTCGACTCATTCTTGAAACAGGAAACATTTTTGAGCGTTTTATTTACAAAATCCTTTTCTAAAATAATAATATGACATGAATGAACTGATCCTATTTGTCAAATCAAAACTAAAAATTCGTAGGTCAATATTAAACATGAAACAGAGCATCGCTGGACTAGAGATTTTTTGCACTGTTTAGCGCATTTTCTCATTTATGGAAAAAATGCTCTATTGTACTCGCCATGCGTCCGTCTGTCTGTCTGTCTGTCTGTCAGTCCGTCTGTTCGTCTGTCCGTCCGTCCGTGACCTCAAGTTTTCGTCGACGAGAAAATGCGCTCTCTGTCACTCACTGCAGTGAGCACCGAGTTATATTTTTATATCAGTCGTGGACAATTAATGCTAAAATATTTGGAGTTCAAATCCTATTTTGGGGTTTTATGATGCGTGTGCCATTATCTGATCTTCTAGGCGATAACTTGGATCGTGATCGGTCACTTTTTCGAATCCCCAAATTGATCAGATATTTGCATATCCTACAAGGCAATTGAGATATTCTGTAGCATTCTGTAAAACTGGACAAAAAAAATTTCTATCCTCTCACACTATCGCTGCTTTTTGGGATTGGTTCTTGCGATACACGTGTAATCGCTGTTTCCGAAATCATATTCCGTGTCAGGGCGCGCAATAAAAAAATAATGGGCCGCGGTAATCGAGTCCTACATCTTCAATATTAGGCACCTGTGAGGCACAAGCTGATGGTCGAGGCTCGCTCGATATCGACTGCTCGCTGCCAGTCAAGTAGAAGCTGTCGTTGTATTATACAGACTGAGTTGCATGAAATATTGGCCTTTCAAATTTTTTAAGATATGTTCACTTCCGGAGCCTTTAAATCTAGTTCAAAAAAGTTTCGATCCCCACTTGATGTACCAAGTATTTGACTGTGTTTTCTTCAAAGGATTTTGAATAACCTTCACAACATTTACTCACAGAATACATTATTCTATCAATATAATTCCGCGATATAATGTAATCTTAATTTGTGGCACTTGATGGACATTGGCCAAGCTACCGTTTATAGCAATACGTTAACATGACACGTGACGCTGGTCTGCAGTCCGCGCTCGTACTGCTATTTCGTTCATAGCCTCACTCTCTGAACTCGGTTCCAATACTCAGTACGACATTCTTGTAATTCTAAAATTTATAAATAATAGATTTAAAAAATATGTATAATTGGTTAGAGCCTCATATCTGAACAATAAAATAATTTTTAATCCAGGATCTCTACAATGGTTGCAAGTCCTGCCGATTTAAGTGCAAGGCCGAGATGTTGCGTTAGCGACGCAACATCTCGGCCTGGATACTGAGTGACCGGCGGGCGTCGGGTGTCGCGTGCTCAGTCTTACATTTCCCAGCTGTCCTAAGAAGTTCGTTCAAGTCTAATCTAGTAGTGGCCCAGCAACTTTGCTCGCCAACACTATTATTGAGAAACTTTGTCCTGTCACGCCTCAAGTTACTTGTCTTTGGTAGCGTACAAACAACACAGTCGGGAGCCATTATGCCCCGCCTCCAGACTTGAACGTAGATTGCATTTTATAGCGCTAGAAATACTCTCAAATCACGCATATAATATTTCAATTACAAATTGTTTTTTTATGTATTTCAATGTGTAAAAACGCGTGGATGCTAAGAGAGGAAAGACACGTCAAGACTGCAATCGAACGACTGGTGTTGAGTGACAACGATCAAACGCCTGGAATTAAGGGCCTGAGATCAATAAAGATCATAAGAGAATTTAAGAGTAACGTGTTAGAGAAAATTGCTGTCTTCAAGTGCATGCAAGCATAGCTCTCACATGTCCCGAATCTATTAACAAAAATCGCTCGTGAAAGACGTAGGCCAATAAATCACAAAAATTTTCTTAAATTTCAAATTGTGAAGGAATTTTATGGAAGAAAGAGGTATGAGATGAGGAGGTGTACAATCACAACTTGATTGCGATTGTGAGTATCTTCGTAACAGTGCACAGAAGCGCATGGCTGGTCGCTGTCCAGAAATTCGTCATTTTTATGCAAAATGGAGCGCTCGGCCTGCTTAGTTTTATCAGTGTTATGTTGGGAGAAGCTGCTATATATACCTCATTCTCTGCGTTAAGTTTTTTATGGCTTCATTTATGCGGGATGTTGGAGTTTTAAATATTGTGAACAAATCCTGGTATATTGTGAACAAATCCTAATTATAATCCTCTGGCAGATAATTTATTTTATTAAAAAAATATTTTTGTAATTTCATTTATGGAATGTGCGATTGCGTGAGGTACATATCAAGAAACATTACCCTTCTAAAAAACTTCCGAATGTCTACCGAAGTAGATTTATCGACGCAATAAAATTACAAGTCCCGCTTCACTTCATTGAAGACCTCACCTCCTTGCTACACTGGATTTAACGTGGCTCGGATACAGCTCGATTATCATCCAACGTGTTCGGAATTTAGCATGGGTTGTGAGCTTCTTGATTATATATCATCCGATGCTCCCGAGATTTACCGTTGCTTGTACTGCTCGATTATCATCCGATGCTCAAGGGACTTCCTCCGTAAATCCTAATTATTTACGGGATTTGCCTCGAAGTCAACTTGCTTGCTTGGAGGGAGCAGGAAATTTTTTCGTAAAGACGAGTTAGAAGAAAAGGAATTCACAAGCCCCCACAAAAATACGCAAGTTTGACTGTATTTATTTATTCTATTTTATTTATGTTCTTATATATTTTAGTCTTCAAGTGCATAATCTAGATCAAAATGATGTCATTTTATATGAGTTGGACAAACAAAAGAGAGGAATAGGCGTATCATAAATTGAATACTAACTGAGATTTTGTTTTCAGAGATGCACACATGCATGACTTCTTATAGTCCCAGCCACACTTGAAACATTTATTACTCCTAATGAACACTTCATGAATTTCCACCAGACTCAAGGGTTTTGTATCGTCAGCAACACCGGCACTCAGTCTCATTTAGTAAGCGCATTTAACGACGATATAATTATTATGTGTCCAGGTTATTTCAGTTCTGTATGTTTACGTTCAGGGGCTCACAATTAGGAGAAAGTTGGGGCAATGCAGCCCACAAAAGTTGATCTCTTATGAATTGCACACAGACCTCTGAGGTCGATTGAAAACGATCTTTTTCTTCCTTGCAGTTCTATATGTTTGTTCTATTCTTGGTCCGAAAAATGCATTGGAAAAATTTCCGAGTTTTCGAGAAAGTTCTGGAAGTGTTTCTGCGACAATGCAAAACTTCCCAACTTGTGAAGTTATAATTGAAGGAAAGTCCTATAAAAAGTTTACAGACTCAAGGCTCAGAGTAAACAGACTCAAGCGCAATTGAAACGGCCCCGTATGTCCAGAAATGCAAAACATGAAATGGGGTTTTCCCATTAAAATACTGATGATATATTATAATAGTCAATTATTAAAGTTATAGAAGTGAAAAATTGACAGCACGTTTGTATATTCGCTGCCTTATGATCAGTTGATGTTTGTTGCTGTGCAGTGAGAAATAATATAGCAAATGGCTTGTATTATGCCTTTAATGCAGCAGGAACAGCCGGCCGAGTCTATATCGACTGCAGCGGCTCTCAGGCTCTCACGAGCCGTAATCCGATCTTGCGACTTCAACAGCTCTCTGGAGCTGATAGCAGGAAAGGCGGGTCATTCATTCCGTGAAGTCGAAGTGAAAATCCTTAATAATGTGAGTGAATCATTTCGAAATATCATTTTCACCAACCCTATTTCAAACGAGAATATTGAGTATTCGTGCACTAGTTAGGGGTACAATTGTCACTGCAGTCGTAAGGGAAACCGGTGAAAATTGAATAATTTTACTCAAAAATTTGAGGAAGCCAATGTTCTTGCACTCAATTATACACAAAACACGCGCCGAAGCGAGCGGTAAGCATGTACCTATAACAGCCTGGCTTTTACAACATCATACATCTAATGACAGTGGGAACATTCGAATATCTGCCGTTTCTGGAATCATTCATCTATGAATGAAGACAATTTATTTAATAAGCTTGAAATATTTTCGCCTCGCTTTGGTTATTTTCAACAGGCCTAATATCTGACAGTGGCCAACCCACAAGCTAAAATTATCCTGTATTTTTCTACTATATAAGCAGCATGCGGATACTAAGCCTAATTTCTTCACTTCTATCTTAGTAAAGGCAGAAATCAATTAATTAATGAAGATCGATCATAAGTAGTAAAATTAAGTGCAAGTGTGCATGAACGTGTGATTTTAAGTGTGTACATGAACGTAATCACACTTTCTGATGTTTATCATTATTATTATTATTATTGTTATTATTATTTTTATTATTATTATTATTATTATTTGCGACCAAACTTCGTTTGAATTTAAATTCTTACGATCTTTGGCTGGCACTAGCTGTTTAAATTTACATCTAAATTGATTTGCTATAAAACGTAATATGAACCCCGTAGGCCACAAAGCTTGCTTCAAGATTCAAGCGATAGCTGGCACTGTAATTGAATTATCATATTTGTGTCAGAAACTTAGGCGGAAATCATTCGCACGAAAATCTCCTATGAATTTTCATGACGGAGAAGCGGTGACAGAGATCGGCTTGCACGAAACTGCAAGTCATGTTAGGAATATTGGCTGGTGCGACGGTGGAAACTAGATTTCCACGCTCGGCAGCCGTGAGGATCACTTTTGTCTTAGACTAGGTGGAGTAGCTCCGAGTATGCGAACATGTAGATGATGGAGCAGCTTAGTGAGGAAGTAACTTAAATAGAAAATAAATAATAACTATCAAGGTGACAGAGCAGTATCCTGGAAGATCATTTGATGCAGATCATTTTGACGAAGAAGCATATGCCAGTCTTGCGCGGCCCATGTCACCTCGAGTAATTAGCATATCTCGTGTACTTTGCAATTCAATTGTTCGACTCCAACGTCAAAATACACCGTAGCTGCAGCAAACAGACACAGCTACGTCGCACTGCTCAGCGTCTGACACAGCTACGTCGCACTGCTCAGCGTCTGACACAGCTACGTCGCACTGCTCAGCGTCTGACACAGCTACGTCGCACTGCTAAGCGTCTGACACAGCTACGTCGCAATGTTCAGCTTGAGGCTCACAGCAGGACGATCGAGTAGGGTAAGCTGGATCAGAAGAACTATACGGGTTCGAATATTGGCTTCTTAGCTTTTTTTCGATTTTGTTCAAGTTCTAGTAGAATTCAAATGTTGAAACATCGCAGCTATGAAATTCGTTCCACCCTCCTTACTATGAATTCTGAATTTATTCTTACCATGTTTTATATGATTGGCTTGCCATCGAATTTTGTGTTCACACCAATAAAGATGTTTAAGTATAAGCATTCTTCTAATTGCGTTCCTAAATTTGGCTATAACAATTATTGCTTCAACTTTGCCATACTTTGTTTCTGCAGAAAATACATAACACTCCTGAACTGCTCACTCCGTCACCTGATCTCGGTATATGTTACATTGCGAGCAGTGAATAACACTGTTAATGAAATAAAATTCTTACTTCCTCATGCAGCATATGGCTGTTTTTTTCAGTGAATTCTATACCGATTAATGATTGATTATTTCTGGATTAGGAATACTTATATTTAAAGATATAATGAGGGTTTAAAATCGGAACTGCAATCAAGGCTTAATTCCCAGCGCAATTGAAATCGCACTGCTCAGCGTCTGACACAGCTACGTCGCACTGCTCAGCGTCTAACACAGCTACGTCGCACTGCTCAGCTTGAGGCTCACAGCAGAACGAGTAGGGTAAGATGGATCAGAAGAACTATACCGGTTTGAATATTGGCTTATTCATTTTATCGTAATTATTAAAGTATGAAGTGCACACATTTCATGTCTAAGTTGTTCGGTAGCAAAAAAATAGTTATAACGTATCGCAAGAAACTCCAAGTTCGGATCTCATTAACAAGTGGACATCCTCAGACGATGTCCCCAGACAGAGAAAGAATGCCATAGGATGCACCCAAGCCCGAGGCAGGGAGCCAGGCCATGAAGCTCACTACAAATGCCCAGACGGCGTGTCGGTTCCTTGACAGTCTTAGTGCTAACAATATTGAGACCCAAGCCCTCTGTTTAATCTCTTGATGCTCTCTTCTGGGTCTTCACCATGAAATTGAACGAGTGTCTACTTCCATTTCTGATTCAACTAAATACTGAACTTCCAACTGAGAATCGGAGCCTCTTAACTGAAGTCGATCAGGGCTTTTTACGCCGCTGCTCCTTAACTCGTTACTGCAAATTAATTCGATATTTCAGTGCAGATGAGAAAATGAGGCCAGAGAAAAGTATGTCCTTAAACTGAAGATGTTAGTTATTCAAGAGCTGTAATTACCGACAACATACAGTTATTTCAATCAACAGTTCAGTACCTGATCTGATGGGGGGTAAAAATCCACAGCAAGAAATCCACGGAGGAAATCCACGGCAATTGTTTTGATGGAATAGATCTTACTAGAAAAGGAAATATCATGGCACGTTCAAATTTAATGCACCATCTCCATTAGCATTTAAAAAACGTCATTATCTTAGTACCTAAATATTGAATTCATTTTAAAAAACAGAATTCATTCAGTCATTTTAACTAAAAAATTATTCGATTCGCGCATTATTAAGGGGAGCGTCTTTCCTAAAAATTATCTCGGCTATTTACAGTCGGATCACTCTGAAACTTGGTACACATATGTAAAATGGAAAAAAACTCGCATTTTGTTCGTGTGAATTTTTCGAAAAAAAGGAAAGAAAACGTGAAATTCTTAGAAAACGGCTATAAAAGGGGGTACTGTAGAAATGGATCTAGTACTAGGATTTCCAAGCTACAACATTGAGACTCATATCATTCGATGCGTAAGGTCTTCATCTACAAAATGTCCATCCCCTTTTTTTGAAATTCCAATTTTTGTGGAAGTGGGGTGCATTTTTCCAAAATGTTTGGAAATTTTTCGATTTTCCCCCCGCCACCCCCCTCTTTTTGCAGAATAAAATTCAAACTGCAATGAAACTAGTAAAACCGGGATGAACATTTTGTAGATAGTTCATTTGCAAATTGAATGATATATGTCTCATTGTTGTAGCTTCAATATGGCAGTGGTACCGTTGGATAGGGCAGAATGTCAGCTTTAAAATGAGTATAAAAACCGAAAAAGTGAAAATTTTCAATTTTAGGGTAGACGCTCCCCTTAACTACTTAAAAAAACAGAATTTGCAACGAGCCAAGTGAGTTTGTTTCACTACATCCCAAAATTTAAGTCACCCTATAGCGGCTCTGATAGCGCCGTTCCATCATTATTGCTCAACTCTATGGAATTTATGAGGCTGGTAGTAAGTAAAAGCTACTCCTGAGATCGTTGATCACAAAAGTATATACATTCCTCAACTTCAAAATTGATCAGTTCACTGAAAGTTGCCGAGTACAGCGGCCTTCGAATGGCACTTCGCTGAGATTCAAAGTTAAGCAGGATTATACCCATACGCTGTATCTTGTAACGCACGATGGCGCTCTGAACTTGCGGGAGCACAAGGAATTGATCGCATTAACAAAGTTAAGGAAAAGCTACTGTATAATATATAAATTCTTCGTCTTTTCAATTATTTAAATAAAACCATAATATAATCCTGCCGGTGGTTCAAAAATAATGAAAAGAAGAGAATCGAAGACAGGATACAACGGGCCTACACATCCCTGGATTTATGTATATAAATATGTTTAGAATAATGTATTATGCAGGTTTGATTGAGGACCAGAGCATACTTTTTGTCATAAAATTTCTTATTGCATTTTTTCAGTAAAAATCGAAAAAATGAGAAAATTGTTAATAAAAAGTATGCTCTTTTCTTCAATCAAACCTGCACAAATGAAGAACTTCTGCCTAACTGCTCTGATACTAATATATTATTGCAAATGTATATAGTACAGATATGCATAAATAAAGGCAGAATATATAGGGTAACATATGGGGCAGCGAGCCCACTGCGGGTC
The DNA here is from genome assembly GCF_000764305.2 of Hyalella azteca. NCBI lineage: Eukaryota > Metazoa > Arthropoda > Malacostraca > Amphipoda > Hyalellidae > Hyalella > Hyalella azteca. Next base: position 30,058 of record NW_025932694.1, read on the forward strand.
ACTGGCCCATAGCGGGTTTCTCGCTAAGTATGGCAGATATTGGTCCGTGTTCTCTACCGCCAGTTTACAGTATCACTGGGATGAAGTATACGGATTTACGTTTTGCTAAATGTTTGCGTTATTAAGTTATTTGTGGATAACTGTTTCTGCCCAGATAAAGGTTTTTTTTGCTGCTAAATAAAACTGTTATCGATTACTGTAGATGAAGCTATTGAAATTACTGTGAATTATATTTTGAAAGTAATATTTATAAGGATAATTTTGAGATGAAGTTTAGACTATTCGCTTTTAAAATAAAATGTTAACGCGATATAAATTAAAAGGATACCTAGTGGGGGCAACGGGCCCACGCGTGTCACGGGGCAAAGCGCCCATGGGGAAGTCATCATTAGATTTGTCTCAATGACCTTTTCAAAACTATGACTAGCTTTTGAATTACCAATCACACTTCATATTGCATGATTTTTTGATTTGCCACCTCAATGCAGCAGGTTTAGTTTCTAGTTATGCGTATTTATGACCCCTTGTTGAGTTATTGACTCTTGCCTTGCCAAAAGTTGATTTCAGTCAACACAAATGAGCCAAAAGTTGATGAGTTTTTATGGTGTTGGCTGAATTCACGATTAGGTACGAATTCTCTGCAAATAATATCCGGATTATGGACGAAACTGGAACGAAGTTTTTTACTTATCAACTAAATATATTTTTTCTAGTCAAGAATACATATTTTCATGTCAGGACGAATTTTTTATCGCAAGGATATATTTTCAAGTCAAGGATATATATTTTTATGTCAATGAAATATTTTTCTTAACGTCAATGATAACTTTTTTTAAGCCAAGGGTATATTTTTTCATGTTAAGGATGTGATTTTTTGAGTTGTTAATAAATGAATGAATTTTATATTTTTCATACATTTTTTCTTATTTTTAACTGTAAAGTGTTGTTTTATCATTTTTAAACGAAAATTATGCAATTGCGGTAAAGGGACCAAGGGTGGGCGCCTTGCCCCAAGCCCATGGGCCCATTGCCCCAGGGGTGGGGCAATGGGCCCATTTTGACACTTTTTATAAAATAGTGTTTCATTAAAAATTGAATAACTCTATAGGCGCCTAATTCACATCATACATTCCTCATAAGTTGCACCTTTAAACAAAACAAAGAACCACCTCGTATCATTTTAAAATTTCATCAAAAATTTAGTTTAAAAAAAGGGGGGGCGCGCTGCCCCATGTTGCCCTACGTGAAATTAATACCATAGTTTTTGGAGCTCATTTTTTCCATATTTACTTCATTATTTCTGAAAATTTTGGGCTTGCAATAAGTGCGACGCTTGCACCTACTAAAATTGGTGCAAATTTGATTCATGAGAAATAATTGATTTAATAACACTTGATAATAATAACATTTTGTTATAGGGTTTTTGGTATAATAAATAACCTAATATGTGCAATATATGCTTTATTCATATAGGCCTACATCAGAATCTTTATAAAATAATCACGAGTGAATGTTGTCAGGGAAGGAATTTTTCACACTTAGTTATCAATAGGAATAATATTTGCACGTAAGTCACTTTCTTAAAAGAATGCATCTTATTAATTTAGTGCCTAGGACAGATTTGTTCAATTAACACGACAAATATTTAATATTACATTTTCCTTCGACGCACTAGAGTCTAGACCAAAGATTTCACTACCATTATAAAATTGGATTCAAGTGGATTCAAGATATGTGATAATTAGTCTTTTAGCATAACGGCTCAATTTATAACATAAGGTTCAAACTAATTGGATCTGTAATTGGAGCTAATTGCTGCATTACGTTCTTAGGAGCGTTAACGGAAGGTAATTTGCTTGTGATATCTCCATCTCATATCCTGCAACGAGGCGAGTCATTAGGGCCAGAACGCCAGCCCATTTGGGGCTCTGCCACGGGCAGGATTACATGCAGTAGGGCCAGAAGGCTGGCCCATTTGGGGCTCTGCTAGGAGCAGGATTATTTGCCAGCGACTCCAGCCCAAGCTTACGTGTAAAATGAGGCATACTGTTGGCCAGGGTTGAGGAGGCAGCATTTTATACAGGTCCATTTGATGCACTGTGAAGCTTCAAGTGTAACTTCATCACTTAATACCACTTCAGGAAAAACGAAGAATCTTCAGCAAAGAATCTGGCATTAGTTTCAAGAATATCCTTCTGAAGTTCAAAAAATATTATGTGCAGAACTTCAAGGGCTCGAGAGACTCTTGGATCAGCTATTTGGAGCGTCAATGCAGGATCGCGGATTGAAAGCCTTCCGATCGCTGCATGAAGGAAACGCACTCGATTAGATGTTCAATCGTTTCAGGCGAGTGCTGAAGAGCTACATCGACTCTGTACTGTCCAGTGGCGCTTCTTCCTTTCTGACGTCACGGAGATCATTGAACCAATTACAGAGCTTTTCCTTGATGCTTTTTTGCGTATCTATCCTGATAATAGATACGCTGCGTCGTTGTTTAGCCTCTATGTTATACATAAAGACTAACTTTACGAATGGATCTGCATTTCGGCTCAATAGAATTGACTTCAATGCCAAATTACAAATTGAATGATGCATGATCTAAATGTCAACATATTTATAAATTACAAACTAAAGGCTTGCATATCTCATCTCATCGACTCATTTGCTATCATTGATTTTAACTAAATAGTTTTTGTACGTCAAGAAGAGTAGATTTAAAAATTAGTTTGCTGTATAAAATCAATATCGAATACTATAATGAAGCATTAAATGTGAGAATAATGAGATTAATGGTATCGCTAATCGCCAATTTTAAGCAATTCCAAGGATTCGTCGTGCCGCTCAGAACTGCACAACAAAGAGCAAGTAGCAGAGGAGGCAACATTTTTTTAAGCAAAACAAAATAGAGTCATTGAGCTTTAACATAATCCTGTTCAATGCAGATGAGGAACTTGAACTTGGGAAAATTGTACTAAAACCATTCGTAATTTACACTAAAATGCAGGTATCTTTTTCACGAGGAGCAGCCAAAGCAGAAGCAAAATGATTCGTATTTTGTTTAGCTGGTAGGAACAAATGCAAGCATAAAAATTGCAATTAAATGCTGACGCGTGTTTTAAATGGAACGTCTGCGATTAAATGCCGACGCAAAAAACACATGTGCTTTCAGCACGACGAGACCTGCTGGAAACGTTGCCGGGGCTCTCGTGTTGCTTTGAAGTTGGCAGGGTGGCCCAGTGGTTAAAGTTAACCCCGGACGCTGATCCCAACACCTGTTCGGAGGGCGCTGAACCCCTGACGCTGATCCCAACGCCTGTTCGGAGGGCGCTGAACCCCGGACGCTGATCCCAACGCCTGTTCGGAGGGAGGGCGCTGAACCCCGGACGCTGATCCCAACGCCTGTTCGGAGGGCGCTGAACCGCGGATGTGTTTTTAGACAGAAAGTTTATGCCCAATTCTTCATTTCTAATGCTAGACTGTATTCCTAGAGCTAGACTGTATTCCTCGGGAGGAATTCTCTATAAAACGATATTTAATTTATTTTTCAAATCCCTTGATAAAATCTCATATTGTATAAAATATTTGTATATTTGGTATAAAAACATATTTTTTATTTGTATAATTTGGTATGGTATGATTTGGTACAAAAAACTCATATTTGGTATAAAAACTGCACGTTAAGAAACCAACGCTCCAATAATATATTATCATAATAATATTTATTGAATACACATGACCATTTCCATGACCAAATGAACGTGCATATGTCAATCGGCCACTCTAGACTGCCAGCACCGAGCCATTATCTGGCGACGCAAGCAACACAAACATGGACCTGAAAGACGAGCGCGGCCCAGTTTCCTGATGGCCATCCAAATTGCCAGAGTTTTTCTCGCCACTAAAACAATTTGGTCAGCCCCAATAGAGCGGCTCCATTGGAAAATACTGAAGAAAATCTTGAAGCCGAATTACGGGACCGAAATTTGGGCTGTTTTTACGAATAATTTTGTGATAAGCGATACACTGATATGGACGCTGAATAAATACATATAAAGGGAGTATATACGTATTTACTCCCTTTGTATAGGTTTGCAAGATGTAGAATGATTACGATTTATGGCATTCCTTGTATTTATTTTTATGCTTTTGTATAATATCTGCATAGATAATCAATGTTTTATGAGCACGAGCTATTTGCTCATTTTTACCACTATATATGTACTAGAGCGGCTAAATTTTTTAATTGTGTAATTATGCCGGAATTTATCCCATGTTGTCTTAAATTTTACTGACGAGCTGAAGTTGACAAAAAGTGACCGCAAGTAAAGTTTTTAATCTTAAAACTCATAATACTTGAGGACATATTAAAGCTTTTAAGCTTATTACGTTTTGAAGCCAAAACTTTAAATTCTCGAGCTTCAATCATGCGTCGCATAATTAAAATTCCACGCGATCTTCCTTTCCTTTTCTAAAAAGCGTCGCCAATTATTAGTTGTCAGCTTAAAATTTGTCCCTCAGGAATAATCTACAATTAATTCATGTTGTTATGTTGGCAATTAGATTTCATATGATACACCGATTACGTATTGATATTGATTGGCGGTATCTACTGTGAACCCAAGCAACGTGTCAATGGCCACTCTTCGATTAAAACAGTTGTGCACTTTCATTTACTATATATGGTGAGAAATAACTTGTCTTCCTTCACCATATACGGTGCATTTTCTGTGACTAATAACTTCACCATACATGACGTATCGATATGAGATCGCACTATCAAAATTCAAAGAACACTCAGCCGAACTGATCTGAGTTAAAAACGTCTTTCATAGTTTTCGGCCACTTGGATACTGTAATTTATAATCAAACACAGTGAATTAAGACACTCATTTAATTTACATCAATCCAATTCGTAGTATGGGGTTGAATTCATAAAAATTTGTCATCATTCATGTATTGATAGTAACTTGATGAGAGATTTTAATCAAAATCAGTAAAATATTCAGTAAATTTTAAATCTCGAGGAATAACATCCTCATAAGAGGTAGATTAATTATCGAACTAACATACATACAACATTAACCACAACCCTAAATACGCCGCTTGTATTTAAATACTTTCTTCGCAATAATGATAGAAATAGTGCATTCAATATAAATAAAAGAGCAATCGTGCGAATAAAAATTGATTGGCGTTTTGAATGACGAAGAAAATTCAAAATCAAACATGATGCTTAAACAAACGAGAATAACAAAGAAAAATGTCTAGAATAGAAATCAAGCATTTACTATAAAGATTATTTTAGATTTTAATTTGGATCTCAATTGAGAGATGATTAGTAATACGTTCTCCGGAGACACGTTATCACCATTTAATAATTTCAATTGCGGTTTCAGCGTTTTTAGGCCGTAGGCCTATCGCCAATTCTGTACATCTCAGAACATTCACAGCTTGTTGCGATCTCGAACTCACAACACACTGCTTAAATTTTGCATTGTCTAACCGCCCGGCCTCCTCGTTGAATCTGACCAGTATTGTTATAGTGAGCTTATATCGAACCCGCACCTCTCTGCTCCACTCCTGCAGGGTACTCTAAACTGTAAGCACTGTGTCACCCTGCCCTGTTGAACATGTAAATAGTTCAGCATATATTTATATCAATAGGCATAAGAAAGCTGCCATTTCAAGTTGTTTATGCGGTTTCCTCAGTTATTTAAAGAACCAAAATTATATTGTACACAAGACGGACGCTACTATTTTCAGCGTTAAATGCGAATAGATTATTCCAAATGTTTGAAGATCTGAATAAGACTCATACGAGCTTTATGCATTCTGGGACATAATTTATTCATTCTTAAGCTCATTGGTATGACGCCTAAAAATGATCACCAAACAAATTGGTTTGCAACAGCGCAATTTTGCTCCCGGTGTTGTTGAAGAAAAACTGCGCCACCAGAGGCGGGCCTTGCTCGGCGCTCGCTATCTGGCCCCGACTCGGGAGCTACTGTGCGTTTGCTGGCCGATTAATATGCCTGATAAGATTACTTGACAAGATTATGCTTTAACAGCAATACATGACCCTGCATTACTTGCAATATAACAAGATCTTCTGGAGACAAATTTATGTTGACAGCGAATTTTATTGACTCATCTCTCTGAATTTGTCCGTGGTTCTGGTAATGTATGTTGAGTTGCGGCAAAATGAAAAACTCTGTCCTGTAATGGAATGTAATTTTTGAGCGAGCTTTATTTCTGGCTCTTTATGAATCTGTTGCGTACATCATCCAGAGGCTCGCATAAAACGCTATCTGCAAAATGCGTCTAGCAATTCGTTGGTTTCGAGATCTGTGATAGCAAAATAATTTATGGAGCTTTCATGATGAATTGCGCGCTTGTCTTTGATTAGAAATAATTATAGTATTTACTTCTCGAACGAATAATATAGTAATAAGATTTGAGTTAATTAGCATCGTTAGTAGAGTCTTCCGTGAATACAATTTATCATAGAAGAACACTTACTCAAAATTCAACTAATTAACACCGTACGCTCGATAGAAAAAGTTATAGGAATTGATAGCTGTGCGAGTTTCCGCATAAACTCCAATGCATTTGGGCAAAACAGGTATTTATTTAACTATTTAACGTGGAAATCTCGGCCCTATATTAAGATGACATCATTAAATAAGTGTAAAAAGTGGCATTATCTCTTTTCCTCTTCATAAACTTTCATCTGTCACATGAACACTTTTAATTTACTTCTTATTAATACTACATGCACCGCCTTCATGATATTCAAGATTTCTAAATGATAACATTATTTGTCATGGCACCATAATATTGTTAAATCATGGGTGGGACAGCTTGGTGGGGACGTATAGTGACATCAAATTATATTGGCATTGAAGGTCCGTGTAACATTCGAGGGTTTCAATTGATTGTTGCAGAGAACGAATCACAAAATGGAAGGGCTCGTCGCTGAGCTGGACAATATAGAGAGGGCACAGTCTCTGTATTTCACCAGAAGAGACTATTGTCCTTTTGTATATTTAGTGGCTAGTTCAAGCAATTAATACACGCGCATATACGGAATACTGCTGAACCATTGAAATACGCATTGTTTATTCTAGCGATGAATGGTCGTATGAGTTCAAATACACGCGCATGAACTGTGCATAATAAATGCGAGATTTAATTCGCATGAATCGTCGCACCGAAAAACTGAACACACTAAAAAAACTGCCTACATGTGCGCTCGTTGAGCCAGAGCAGGATAGGTAATCTGATTATACGTAATCCATTGCCAGCAAGGCAGTCAATCTTCAGGTCAAAGACTCAGTCGATTCCACCTCACTGATGCAAGCAGGGCGACGTAGAATTCGCCTGTCCCAGGCACTCAGTCGATCGCATAAGTTGAGGCAGGCAGTGAGGCAGTCACTTGCCAGTCAAGGCACTCAGTCGATCGCATAAGTTGAGGCAGGCAGTGAGGCAGTCACTTGCCAGTCAAGGCACTCAGTCGATCGCATAAGTTGAGGCAGGCATTGAGGCCTTTATGCCTCATGGAAGAGGCCACATCTAGGCCGGCCGTCGCGTAAAGTGGCCAGATTGTGGCGCTGATGAGCCCATTGAAAATATCGCCTGAAACTCGTCGCAGATTTGGCTGAAGCAGCGAACGTTGCCGTGAATGGTACGAATACATGGAGAAGACAGCCGGAACCGGAGCTGACACATATAGATCTCTTTTGATGGATATTTACCTCGGGTATAATTATATATCACTGAGATTACTCATTCAATTCTAAGTGGAATTACTTGAGTAATCAATTTTCAGTAAATCAATAATTACTTCAGTAACCAATTCAATTACTAAGGGCAGTAAGAGATTGAAAAACTCAATTTGAAAACAACGGTAGGAGTAGTTTATTAGTATTAAGCATATTATATCATTTTTGTTCCATATTTGTATTTATTCTCTATTTTCAGGCGGAGGCCGAGCTCTCGAACGTGTGTGCGTGCCGAGTGTTTACACGTTGACTACGATTGCTTCATCTTGTACAATTATTTCATTTTTTGTACTATTTTAAACAGGGTTGCCAGACGGTCATTTTTCCGGACAAATTCCGTGATTTAGTTTTTTTCAATTGCGTTGGCCGGCTAAAATTTAGTATAGGGATACCTCTTAATTAAATTTTAAATACTGCAAAAAAGATAATGAATGGAATTTTTATAGTGGAACCTACAAATAAACTAATATATTTTGAGTTATCGGCCTTTTTTTGGCTTTTTTGCTCTCGGATTTGGCCAATTTTAGGCAACCTGAATTATGTACCACTACGTCCTGGAGAAATACATTTCGTGGTACGCATATGTACCACTTCGTATTCAACGTGTTAAATGTCAAGTTCAAGTTTAACTCACTCAGAATGTATCTCAAATGGCACCTTCAGATCTTTAGGGATTAATTATCCTTTGTTTATTGAATTGTCATTTGACAATAGAAGATTTTCATCCATAACATTTCATACGAATCTTGAAGACTGTTAAGTTTGAAGTTCTTACGGTAATTCGTCAAATATATTGTCCGCCTGGCGCGTGTGTGTCATGCGCAGCATAGCTATAGTCCATTTTAATTAACGGTTATGATTCAGTTCGATGCTGGCTCTCGCTTTACCTGGTTGAGGGAAATATTTGGTACGTATTTTAATTAGGAATCGTGCACTGAATATTTACCTGCGATTTTAAGATCAATGTGTTCATAGTCGAAATAAAGTGTTTTACTTAGCTTAGTTACCACATGTGCAAAACTAATTTTAACTAATGTTCCCCATTGTTTTGTTTGTTTCGCAGAAACCGATTTTAATAAGAAAGTACGAAAAGTCGCGTTTTTCAAATCCTTCATAACGAATAAGATGCTAGAAAGGCTAAACAATCAACTTCGTTGAGGTGCTATATAGCACAGCAGCGCGACAAAACTCACTCACATCAATATGGCATATTTTCTTCCAAAAAATCCACTTTTCCAAACCAACCAAACCAAAAAATCCACTAATTCACTTTTAGCCTTGTGTTAAAATCCTGACCCGGTTTGACCAGACAAAGTGTGTATGAGTGCTACACAAGATTTGCTTGTGATGCAGGAGTGTGTCAGTATTTGGTCCGTATATGACCCGATCACATCTCTTAGTGAGCATCATCTCAACTCATTATTTATATATTAAAAAAAATCGCGTATACAAATAATAAAAATCATATTTTTATTATTAATATTAATAATATGATTATTATTATTTATTTATATTTATTTATTATTATTGAATAAATTATTATTATTTTATTATTTATATTTACTATATTAATATTTATATTTTTTTACTGATATTATTTATAATTTTTCGTTAATGAAATATAAACAAATTATATATAGTTCATATTAAAACATTCACGCGACAAAAAAAAAACGAAAAATTACGAGAAATCAGGAACTAAACCTTAACAGATGATTAAAAAAATTTCAAAGATAAAACATTTATCATATCGGCCGTTCTTAAAGGAACATTGGTTGGCCGGACATAAATCGCCCCTCTGAAATCCATGGATACGGAACAGCATCTTGGATACATGCTTTAACTTTACAAGTAACTATGACTTGTTAACATCGACTGTAACACTTTGTGCTGATAGAGATACTGGCGTGTAACACTTTGAGCTGATAGTGATACTGGCGTGTAACACTTTGTGCTGATAGTGATACTGGCGTGTAACACTTTGTGCTGATAGTGATACTGGC